>NW_007727052.1:117925-140120 GCF_000696425.1 Galeopterus variegatus
TCTACACACAGTGCCTTGGCTTACTGCCAGTTTGACTGCATTCTTCCTGCACTGCACTTGGCTGCTGGGGCCTCTGTCCTATTTCCTAGATACTGCTACTCCACTTTGCTGGAGCAGGGGCTTCCTCCCTCATCCACTCTCTGTAGACTCAGACAGTTGCTAGCAAATGGGGGGAAACTTAGAGGTCTAAAACTAACATCATCAAGTGTATGGGACCTAAGAGTTTTCTGGAGGACTATCAGAAAGAGTTCCATAGAGCTGTGTTCTGTTCCCCAAATTATAAACTGTGTACAGTAGCAGTTTTCGTAAGTTTTTATTAATAAAGTTGTATGTCATGGGTGCCTAGTTGATTGTGTTTCTTAATGTATTAAAGATTGCAATCTTCCTTCTCATTTTTTTTTTTCCTCTTAAAGATGACCGGTAAGGGGATCTTAACCCTTGACTTGGTGTTGTCAGAACCATGCTCTCCCAAGTGAGCTAACCAGCCATCCCTATATAGGGATCCGAACCTGTGGCCTTGGTGTTCTCAGCACCACACTCTCCCAAGTGAGCCGCGGGCCGGCCCTTCCTTCTCATTTTTGAGGCATATATGAACATTCACTTCAGATTAAGTACATTCTTTCAGTTTTATTTTCAGCTTTCAGCTCCTAAAGGCAATTTTACCTTATTATAGAGACTTAATTTTTTTTTTCCTTTTTGTCTTTTTTCGTGTCCGGCAACGGATCGCAACCCTCAGTGTCACGCCCGTACCGGACCGGGACCGGCAACGGGATCGCACCCCTCGGTGCTGCGCACGCACCTCGCTCAGCCAGTGAGCGGGAACCGGTCTGTATGTGGGATCCGAACCCTCGGCGGGAGCGCCGCCGCGCTCCCAAGCGGTGCACTGTAGCAGTGCGCCACCGGGCCGGCCCAAGACTTAATTTTTTGATATATATCTTGTAAGTTAGCTAGATTCATCAAAACACTATGGGGTTTCTTGGGTTATTCCGGTAAATCTAGGCCTCAGTTTATTAATGAAGAGACCAAAAAATGCTTTCATAAATTGGAGAAAAAGTCATTTGAGGCTTAGAGAAAAAGTCAAGATGGCAAATTATAGGTGTCATGTTGTTTGCCATTTCTGTGTTCTGTTGATGGTGGCCTGTGCTGGGCAGGAGTCCAGAAGTTGGAGAAGGGGAAAGTGACACAGGCCCAAGAGACTTGATGTTTCTGGTCTAGGAGCTTCCTAAGAAAAGATGATTAAAGTATAGATGGGTTTACCCACAGACTACTTTTCCATCATTTCTCTGCCATATGATGCGGGTAAATTTGAAAGTTAATTGGGCAATGACTAATTTTCTCCTACCCTGCTCTCTCTGCTCAGGGAAAGAGTTTCAAAATGAGAGAAAAGGATTTAGAATGGGATAATCTCTAAATCCTTTCCAATACCTGCTTCTTTCTTCAACTTTCTTCTTCCTTTCTTCACTGTGGATTTTTATATTAAAGTTTTATTAGTTGGCTTTAGGTGTTCTAAACAGTGTTGGACACGTATGTGTTCACAAAAAATGTCTATTCCTGTTATCCAGCCCGGCCCTTTGCATTAGGATTGAAAATATATTTTAAGTGAAAAAAGCTTATAGTCGCTATATAGACAACTATACACATCAGTTCCTTTAGAGAAATTCCTATTTGTTTCAGATTTGACTTAATAGGCAGGTAGTCAGTTTGAAACACGATAAATTGTTAGGTATGACGTGTTTGCACTATTTATTCTGTGTACCCTCTTATTTTCACGTTCATAGTTTTTAAAGTGGTGGTTATTTTTAAATCTGAGTTGTTTGGTTTATGTTAGTGTTGTGGTGGTCAGTGGTATACATTAAAAGGCAGTTACAATACCTTTGCTTTTATGGTTTAAAATTATAATTGTAACATTCCAAGCAGTTGAATCATCATCAGCTCCCTTAGTCATGCCTCACCTTTTTCTTTTCTACTTTAAAATATAGACAGCAACATTTTCCATTGTTTTACTTTCCCATTTGCCTTTTTAAAAAAAATTGTTACAGAACTGTAGAAATGATGAAGACAGAATTTTACTGATCTGTCAAGCCCCATTTTCCAGTTTCATTTGTCAATGTTCAGAATTGTTGTAGAAGTTTAAATTTTAATTAAAGTTTAACGTTTAATTAGCATGAGGTGCTCTTTTATGGTACAGTCAGTTTTAATACATGGTCCGTAAATTTCAATTTCTTAAGATAATCGTTTACAAAATTGTAAAACATCTATCTCCTTTTCTGGAAAACAAATTTTACGTATTCTGAGTCATTTTGTTTAAACTCCAGAGTTAAAGAGTGGCAGATATACAATTCAGCATGAAAACTTTATTATTATTTATGTGGATATTGTAAGTGAATGTTTTATCTTACATTAACTTAATAATACTTAAATCGTTTCCTTACCAGTCTCTGCCAATAATTTTCTACTTGTTAAAAGCAGAAATTCCATGGACTTCATAATTTAGCCCCAATTTTATAACTAACTTTAAAAACTTAAACATATGTCTGTCTTTAAGTGTACAGGGCACTCATGCTTTCTGGACGGATGTTGAAAACTGGTGTTGGGTAGAATATTCATTTAATTAAACTTTAACCTTAGTTTTCAGTTGAACTTAAATTTCAGTTTAATAACTCTTTCACATATTTATATGTAAAAGTCAATTATTTTAGACTTAATTCATTCCTTTGAGACCTGCCATGAACTCTTTTGTCTTTACTTGGAGTCGTAGTTGAGAAAATTAAGTGACACCTATGGTGCAATTTAGTATAACATCTCGACTGCACAGCAGTGAATTTTAAGCCTTAGTTTTCATTAGTGTCAACTAAAAAGGCTGATTTGTAAGATTTTTCAGTGTAGCAAAAATGTAGCAAAATAAGGAAAATTAATTTTGTTTCAACCTGTGTTATTCTATAACTTGTGATGAAAAAATAGCTAATTCCTTCTTAAGTAAGCAAAGTTACTGAGTTTTCGACTTCCCACAATAATTACAATTTTGAAATTCTTATCTGAAATTTTAATATGTTAAGAGTACTTGATATTTTAATGCATTGATTTTGAACTTGTAATAATTGGGTGAGGTAAGTTAGTTAACCTGGAATGGTTTGAAAGCTCAAAATTATTTTTTGTTGATTTTCTAAGTTGGCTAGAAACTTTAAGAAATTGGAAATATCTTTTTTTCTTTTGCTAAAAAGTTAGAGTATAATGCTACCATATTTTTAAAATTTACAATTTTAACAAACACGATACCTTCATTAAAGGAAAAGAAACCCCAAATACTAGTAAGAATTATATACAGTGTCAGAGAATGGATAGCATTCTCTGTTTGATTAAACAATGTTGTTTAAAAAATTGCCATAATTTGCTGTAAAATTTAATAGATTAAATCTTGCTGAATTTTATTAGCCAAGGAGTTGCACAGAAATTTCTTTTCAGATTTGAGGAAAGAAAGGAAAAGAATCTTCTCAGGTTTGAGAGTTGTCGCACAGATATTCTGGTTATAATTGCTAACACAAGACGTAGGAAGAGAGAAATATTCTATTTTTACTATTATTTAGACCATTTTTGGTTAAGTTTTATCATTTTATGGAAAAGAATCTGATGGTGGAAAGGAAATTGGAACTCATATTTGCTCTTCAGGTAAAGAAAATAAATTGGAAAATTATGAGCAAAATAAAGAATAACAATTCATGCGTGGTATCTTTTATATTATTTTTCTTCACTGGAAGATGTAGGAGTCAAGATAAGTATTTTCTTAGTTTTTTCCTGATGGAGCCAGATCTAATGGATTTGTGCAAATGCTTAGTGATTTAATTAGGACTTAATTTAGGATTTTCTCTTTCTGTTTTCTAAATAAGAGTATAGCTGATTTATTCTCCCTTCTTCTTTTTTTTAAGGAATCTAGGTAAAAATGGCTTATCTAACAGTAGCATTTTGTTGGATAAATGTCCGCCTCCAAGACCACCATCTTCACCATACCCTCCCTTGCCAAAGGACAAGTTGAATCCACCTACACCTAGTATTTATGTGAGTCTGAATTGACTGACTGGAAGTAAACCAGTGTTTGCACCTACCTGTCTTTCATAAAACCTTCTTTAAAACAATGTGGGTGCCTTTTAGGAAACATTACAATTATTGGCAGCAGCTTGAATATTTTCGGGGGGAAAAATGTATTCAAAAAGATTTTGTAATAGCATTTTTAAAATGCCTTCTTAGCCATTAACTGTGATTATATTAGAATAATGAGAAATACTTTTTACTGCACTAATTTTCAGTAGCATTAGGCAAAAGCTAACTAAAAGTGTAACTTTTTTTGAGTGAACTGGGTTTTAAATCTGCACTCTGCTGGTTAAATGGACCTTAGCGTTCATTCCATTTTATACATCTGACAAAAAAAAGATATTATCTATCTTCAAAAAAAGTGTTTGAGAACATAAAATGTGGTAATAGATATATTTCACTAAAAAGCTTAGTAGGTTATTTAAAACTGGATATTAATTTTACTTTATAGAAATGTAGACATCTGATATAGGAAGGTGATAAGAGTTAAATCAAAGCAGCTCCTATTTTTGTTTCTCCCAAATAGGTTTTCCTACTCCATTTCCTTCCATCTTTCCACTGCTATCCCAAATGAAAAAAATTTTAATTATAAAGTTAGAGTAATGTACTTAGTCAGAATGATCTTGTATCTAAAAAATTATACTAGAGTTTGTTTTAGAGATTTGACCCTTTTGCCTTCCAGAAGCCAAATGTTATATTAATTCTCCAGCCAGTAGTTATTGATCTTTTATTATGTAAGGGAAGCACTGGAATAGATGTGTAAAAGCTTTTAAACTGAGATCTGAGGGGAAAAATGCAGAACTAAGATTTATTTTTTATGGGTCTTAAACATGCTTTCATTTTGGTACTATTTTTTAAAATACTTTGTTTTTTCTTTTTTTCTCTATTTTTTATTGTGATTTTTAACAAAGCACATAACATAGAATTACCAGCTTAACCATTTCTAAGTGTATAGTTTGGTAGTGTTAATCAATCTTCAGAACTTCTCCATTTCGCCAAACTGAAATTCTACCCATGGAACAATTCCCTTTTTCTGTTTCACCAATTTACCATTCTATTTTTTGTTTCTATGAATTTGACTGCTTTAGATACCTCATATAAGTGGAATTTGTGTTTTTCTGACTGACTTATTTCCCTTGTCCTCACGGTTCATCCATGTTGAAGTATATGACAGCATTTCTTCCTTTTTAAGCCTGAATAATGTTTAAAAACTGATTTTGAAGCTTAATTTAAATTCTACTTCTCCCACATATTTTGTTCAAGATATAATGGACAAGAGAAATGTATGTGGTTGCTGTCTAATTACAATTAAAATCAAAAGACCTAGTGATAAAGTACTGTAAAATATAAAATAGAAATATCAATAAATACATTACTTTTTTTAAATTGAGATAAATAATGTGAATTTGGGGCATAATATTCAAATAAAAGCTTTGTTTTCCTGAGATCTAACCACATGTTTTAATTTTACAGTTGGAAAATAAACGTGATGCTTTCTTTCCTCCATTACATCAATTCTGTACAAATCCAAACAACCCTGTTACAGTAATACGTGGCCTTGCTGGAGCTCTTAAGTTAGGTAAGCATTAAATAAAAGAAGCAAAAAGTTTGTATATTTCTTTTTACTATCTTTTAACTTTGAAAGCAATGGCAGAGATTACTTCTCTTCTTTCCTCCTGTCCCCTGCCCTTCTTCTTTTCCTCTTCTCTCTTTTTGTATTTTTGTTTTAACATTTTCCTGCCTCTGAGAGAGAGAGAGAGAGAGAGAGAGAGAGAGAGAGAGAGAGAGAGAGAATGAGTATATATATCACTTCTTTAATCCATGATGTGAATATATGATGGTGATATCAGTTACTGGTGATTTTGTGGTGGTTTTTAAATTTAGCTTTTATTTCGGTCTAATTATGCAATTATGATTTAGGTTAACTAGTAGAAGAAATTTGAATATAAAATGTAGGTGATATTTGATGCTACTAGTAAGTACTATAGCCCCATAAGTATTTCCTGGCATTTGCAGAAATTCAATAAGTAAAATGTCAGTCCTTGGACCCTTGATTCTTTCTCTGTTGGGATGGGATGACAGGTCCAGGACTTCAGTGTATGGTTCTGCAAACTTTGCATGTGGCTCAGTGTGTGCAGAGGCCCTGGTTGGGTTTTAGGAGAACTGGATGCTGTGCCATAAAATGCTTTTCCTTTTTTCTTAAATAATAAAAACATACTTTAAAATATTGTTCCAAATATAATTTTTATTTATTAACTTTTTATTTATTTATAAAGACCTGGGACTTTTCTCTACTAAAACTTTGGTGGAAGCCAACAATGAACATATGGTAGAAGTGAGGACACAGTTGTTGCAGCCAGCAGATGAAAACTGGGATCCCACTGGAACGAAGAAAATCTGGCATTGTGAAAGTAATAGATCTCATACTACAATTGCCAAGTATGCACAGTACCAGGCCTCCTCATTCCAGGAGTCATTGAGAGTAAGTATTTACTTCCTGAAGATTATTATAGGGTTTTAAAGATTATTTTATTTTGGAGTTTTGAAAGTACACATTACTTTTGTAAGCATCTCATTAGTTTATGTTACATAAAATACTTTGTAGGTGCTATCCAGTTTGCTCTTAGTAAAGTGTAAGCCTGCCAATGGGTTGATAAAGTAAATATCATTATGAGGAAATAGAATTACTGTCTAGTGGGCTATCTCCTTCATTTCTGGGATATTTCTGTTTAGGGCAGTGTTTGTTAACATTTTGGGCTGGATAATTCTTTGTCGTGGGGGCTGTCCTGTATGTTGTAGGATATTTAGTAGCATCCCTGGCATCTCAAAAATATTTTCAGACATGCCAAATTTCCCCTGGAGGGCAAAATCACCCCTGGTTGAGAACCACTGACTTAGAGGATAAATTAGGTCTTACATTTGTTTATGCTTGCAAAATCCCTAGACTTGGGTCTTTTCATTTTTTTCTTCTGCAAGATTAGTATTATCTGATAGACAACTCCTTCAGGAAGCATTAGTGTTCTTCTTACCCATGTTCTTCTTACCCATCTTAGTCTGTAAGAGAAAACAGAGGTAGAGGTATAAATTTAAAAGTATATGGAAAATTAAAAAACAAAACTTTGAAAAATAGAGGATTATTACTAAAAGACCCATATATAGGTCTTTTTGCACTGAAGCGTTACTGAAATCCTTTAGCACTGTAATAAGAATTTTGTGAATACTCCCTCATAATGAACGTAAAACAACCACAGAAACGAGTTTATTAAATGTATCACTCAAGTACTTGTCTACACTAAGTTGTATGTTCCCCATGTGTCCTACAGCTGACACTTAATATGTGGATGAAGGTCTTTAATTTGTAAATGATTAGATTTGCTTTTTTTCTGTTAAAAATGTTTAAAATTTTGCCTTGAGTTCACATTTTCAGTCAAGGCAACATTTGTACCTGTAAAATGTGTATTTGTGTTACTTTTCCACTGCCGCTCCCTATTATCTAATAAAAGTTGTCCGGTTACTTTCATGAATTGCAGTGAATTCATTGTAAATAAAAATCTCTGTAGTTCAAACTTTCAAGATACTTCAACTACATGATAATATTATGGTCAAAATAGAATAAGTAGTAAGCAGGATTCAAAGATCATCAAAGGAAAATTTGGAGGAAGAGTTGAAAAGCAAAGATAATAAGAGGTAGAGTATTTAAATGGGAGGGGATTCATAACCAAAGAAAGAATGGTTTTTTAAATATGCTTTGAGGCATGGACGATTACATGTGAAAAATTTGACAAATGTTGGAAACTATACATTTAAAGTGAGGGAAGCAAAATGTCACGGAGTATTGCTTACTCAGAAATCATAGGACAGCATTGGGAAATACTATGTCTGTGACACAAGAATTGTAAGTAAAATTAATATTTGCATTGAAAAGCCCCTATATTTATCTAGCACTTTGTTTCCTTACTAATGTTTTAAATGTTTTATCGTTTGTGTATAATTTATTGTGGAATAAAGATTCAACCCAGGAAAAACTTCTTCCATTTGTTCGTAATCAAGAATAGATAGCATCTTACCCTTAATCATTACACATATATGGCTATGTACATGTGCACACATCTCTGCTAGCTTAGAACATTTAGGATCAAGATTGGGACTTCTTCTGCCCCTCAACTTGCTTTGTTTTCTTTCTTCTTGAAAATGGGGCAAATTATAGACTCTATAATATAGCATTGTGGCTGGTGGAGAAGATTGGATACCATGCCAGTGAGATTTGACTTTTCTTGGGTCTTTATTTAATGTGCTCTTTGAAGAAATTTTCATGTGTAAGAGATTATAGAAACTTAGTTTCAAAACATAGATACTGTCATTCAATCTAGATGTTAACTTTTTTTCAGTGTTATGATGGAAAGGATAGCCAGTTGTAGAATACTAACCCAGAATGCTTTTTGCTTAATCTATAGGAAGAAAATGAAAAAAGAAGTCACCATAAAGACCACTCAGATAGTGAATCTACGTCTTCAGATAAGTAAGTAATTTTTAATGTCCACTGGGTATTTATGTTTAAAAGGCATGTTTCTAATACTGTTTCTTTTTTTAAGTTCTGGGAGGAGAAGGAAAGGACCCTTTAAAACCATAAAGTTTGGGACCAACATTGACCTGTCCGATGACAAAAAGTAAGTTTTCTTAGTAATATTTCTGTGAATTGATGCAAAGAAATATCCTATGTGAGATTGGGAATTGTCTGCAATTTCTTCTATTTTATTTCATGTCATTTTTCTTAGTTGACATACAAGTTTAAGCTAAATTAGTCTTGCTAGGCTTTACAATTAAATTATCGTATTTGACTTAAAACTCTTGTAAAGTTTTTCATCAAGACCCTAACTTTATGCTAATTACATAGTCATAACATTATATTTTAAGTTTTATGAAATAGAATTATATAAAAGTAAATTTATGGAGTATAGCACAACTATAAAACTAGAAAATCTAATTTTTCCTTTTATTTACTCATCTTTAATTTTCATGTTTCTTTTGGTTGGGAAGCTTTCTTTGGAAAAATATAAACATTTAAGCATTCTAGCATTTCCTATGCAAAAGTAAAATATTTATAGATTTAATTGTTTTCTGACTGGAACACAAGTATTTTGAAGAAATGGTTAACTTCCACAAATATTTGTAGCAGGGTTTTCACTCTTGATCTGTTTTTTTTATTGCAGGTGGAAGTTGCAACTACATGAGCTGACTAAACTTCCTGCTTTTGTGCGTGTCGTATCAGCAGGAAATCTTCTAAGCCATGTTGGTCATACCATACTGGGCATGAACACAGTTCAACTGTACATGAAAGTTCCAGGAAGCAGAACACCAGGTAATTTTTATGAGCTAACATGTCTCATACAATTGAAAATCAGAATTAATCAAAATGTGAAACATGTAAAGAGAACCAAAATCTTTCCGTTTATTATGGATAAAACAAAAAGGATTGTTCCTATTATAAGATCGGACTCTTTGACTGGGCTCAGATTATTAAGATATTTTCCCCTTTGCATTATCATTTTTAATATGCTAGCCCAGAAACAGTAACAAAAATTTTATTTGGAAAGTGGTTATTGGAATACTTCTGGGAAAATAAGTTCCTCTGGCCTAAAGACTCTGTTGATCACATCTACTGCAGAGATTGACAGGGTGCAGTGTTTTCTAAACTTTTTTTTTTTTAACCACAATCCCAGTAAGAAAATATATTTTATATCATGACCATGTTGCACGTGTATGTATACAGCAACAGTTCATTGAACAATGTATTTTCTAATCTATTCTAGTCTGTTTCATTTAAAAAAGAAAGTATAGGTTGCAATCCTCTAATTGGGTTGCAACTAATAGTTTAAAAAACACTTGAACACTTGTTGATGTGGAAACGTTACTAGACTCATCTGGTATCTAATCTTGTCTTTGCCACTCTAGGTCTTTTTCTTCACTTATAAAATGAATTACATTGTTAGGGTTAAAATTTCCATCCAACACTAATGTACCATCTTCTTTGTGCTCCCTTGGATTGACATGAAATTTCTCACAGGGTAATGTTCAAAATATTTAACAATTGCTATAACCCTAGCACTGATCAATTAGGAGAGAGATTGGTTTAACTGTACCAGTGCATATGGACTGCATATCTCCCTTGTGCTTCTCTTTGCTACTTGAAGTAGCCACAGTGTGAAAACCAGAATGCTTCCTTCTTTGTCACCTTATTGAATCATAATTTAAGAATTGTTTTAAAATAGGGCTATGCTTGCTTCTGTGTCACATAGTTAGTGGTTTCCAGCCCTGGCTGCTTATTTGAATCTGGTAAGCTTTTAAAAAATATATATAAATTGATTGATCTTTGGGGATTGAGATCCAGACATGAATTTTTTAAAAAAATGTTCCCCAGTGTATTCTAATGTACAGCCAGGATTAGAACCACTGGTTGTAGTTTCTATCCTCAGGCCATTGGAAGCCCAATTCAGTAATATTTTATCTATAGTTGGGTAAAGTGGAAAGAGTTCTGGAATAAATGGTGGAAGAACAATGTTCTGCTCCCCACTCTGTCATTAGACACTGATACAAATATTGGGCATGCTGTTTGAACTCTCTAGAGTTAGTTTTCTTATGTATTTAGTTAATCAGTTTGGCTCTATTAAGGTTCATTTCAATTGAAAACTTCTCCCATGCGGTTTGAATTATTTTATGCAAATAACATCCTCCAATCAGAAAGAATCCCTTTTTTATTATACATCTGAGGATAAAGCAAACTTGATAGGTTATTTCTTTGTCACTTGTGCTTAGACTATCCTGAGTTTTTTGTTTGTTTGTATGGCATTAGTCTTCCAAAAGTGTCCTGTGTAACCTTAAAGAATTCCTTTAGTAGTGCTGTCCAATAGAAATATAATGCAAGTTACATATATGATTTTAATTTTTTTGATAGTCAATTTAAAGTTTAAAAAAAGGTAAAATTATTTTTAATCCAATATCTTCAAAATATTATCATTTCAACATGTAATCAATATAAAATGAGAGATTTTTTTTCATACTAAGTCTTTGAAATCCAGTGTGTACTATGCAATTATCACACATTTCAATTCACAGTTCAAGTAGTTGTCATATTGGATAATAAATAGTTCAGTTCAATTTTAAAAACATCTTGAGTACCTTGTTAATAGGCTAAACATTTTGTTCCTGGAGTTACAGAGATAAATATACTAGAGATAAATATACTGGTACTGCGTTAATGGACTTCACAATCAGACATGTATGTTGTAAACTGTAGAGATGTTCTCAGGCTCTATTCTGATAGAATTTTATTTAGATGGTGGGGGTCCCAGAATATCCAATTTTAATTAGGGCTAAATTTTATTTAGAGTCCATGCCATGGGCAATTCCAACCATTTGCCCGTAGTAGGAGACAATTGTAAGTACTGTGTACCATTGAACTGCTTGCCCTGATAGAGTTCCAAGGTAGGTGAAACAAAGAGAAGCCCCTTGCATCAGTCCTTTGGGGAAACTCCATTTAGGTCAAAACAGACAAGCACAGTTCCTTGGCAGCAAGATTCACTCTGCTCCCCGCAGAACCAGGGGAACTCAGAATAGGAACACAGACTTTAAATTTTTAAGTCCACTATCCCACCAGTGATGGAGGTGGGGCTAGGGTAGGGTAAAGTGCCACAACAATCTTCTACCATGTTTGTTACCTTTCTCTTGGTCAAGCATTTGCTTGGTCTCTGTAAATCTTTGACTGTCTGCCTGAGTTCTGTCAGGTATGAATCTGACAGTTTTAGAATTTTTTTGGTGTTTCTGGAAAGGGATGGGCCCCCAGAGTTTTCTACTCTGCCATTTTTGCTGATGTCACTACCTGGAGCAGCTACATTTTGAAAACCAAGCTTCTTGCCTTTTTTCCAATGCCCAATGGTAATGATGTCTGTAATAACTAATATTTATTGCATAACCATGTATCAGACATTGTTCTAAGTATTCATTGTTTCATTGATCTTCAAAATAATCCAGTAATCTATAGGAATCATTATGTATAAGGAGACTGAGTCAGAAAGGTTTAGCAACTTGCCCAGATTCATGTAATGACTAAGCCAAGGAGCCTGGTTCCAGAGTTTAAGCTCTTAACTGTGATTTATATTGCCTTTCATAGAAGCTCTTACTCAGTGAGTTAGGAGTTGACCAAACTCAGCTGTTAACTAACCAGACTTGACACAAAAATGCTGCAGTGATAAAGAACTGAATACTACTAGAGTATTCTCTGTTGAACATTTGTAAGGTTTCATTTCTAAATACACATTTTTCTATAGAATTTATAGTGTGCTGATTAATTTTTTTCTTTTCACATTTCAGGTCATCAAGAAAATAACAACTTCTGTTCAGTTAACATAAATATTGGCCCAGGTGACTGTGAATGGTTTGTCGTTCCAGAAGGTTACTGGGGTGTTCTGAATGACTTCTGTGAAAAGTAAGTTTTTAAACTAAATTTCTTTAAACATAATTATTAGAAAACAGTATAAAGGACAACTTACCAGACTGGGTATCCTAATGGATATATATAGCCAGTAGAAAATTTATGGTAAATGATTTGATTCCAAACCTATTATTTTGTGTTATTGAAAATACTTTAAGGAAGATGCCATAAACCACTCCATACTATAGTAGTAGTCACGAATTTAGCAGATAGAAGGATTGAGTTATTAGTTTAATTTTTAAAATGATGCATAAATACTTGTTCGTTTGAAAGGTGTATATTCCCCCCCAAATTGTTTTATTGTAAATGGTTTTAGGAAGTAGAAGGAATTCTGTAATTGAGCACGCTGATAGGTTGTAAATAACTCAGACTTGAACATATTACTCATTGCCGTATTATCATGATAAAAATTCTTTTTAAAACTAGCAACTTTTCCTATAAAGGAATTTTTTATAAAATTTAATTAACTGCTTCAGATTTTGTTTTCTCTAATTGAAAGAACTTGCATAGTGGAAGTACTCCTTTCCTTAAGATCCTAGAAAGAGCCTTCATTTATTTTTGTGTCTTGTTTTAAAGAGTACCTTGGAATTTTTTTCCATTGGCTCAAATTTAATTATTTTTCTAGATTGAAGAGCCTTATTCTCTTTCTTTTTTTCTAAAAAGTACTCCATTATGTAAGCACCTGATATTTTCATTTGATAGTAATGTTGGAAAATTATTATGGGATAAAGACTAAAAAACGTAAATTATATGCACATTCTGCGTTGTCTCCACCCCAATTAGATAAACGGAGGGAAAAAACCACTGAAAACATTTCTATACAAGATTATTTTGAAAATTAATTATACACATATTCCACATATTAACTTATAATTTCTTACTTTGGCTTAAGGATCTTTGCTATAAGGGTTTGGATTTAGTAAGAAGTGCATCATAGTTAAAAAACAAAATATCTAATCCAAAATTTCCTTATATACATGCAAGAGATAATCACCTGGTATTATCTTTGCTATTTTAACATATAGATTTCCATCAATGTAAGAAAACTAAAGATACAGAATTTTAAAGTTTCAAGTGTACTAATGAAGTAAAATGATCTACTTTAATCTGTACTTTGTTTATGGACCAAGCAGTCTGGTAGCAGAGGAAGAACAGCGTCATGTGGGAAATCTCTGTTGTGCTACAGAAAGACATATCTTTTAAACTTTGAGATAGTATAGTCAGCTCTCTGCATCCACGGGTTTCGCGGCTGTGGGTTCAACCAATTGAGTATGAAAAATATTCTGGTCAGCTCTTACATTAGAGGTAAAATTTTTTAAAAAAAGGAAAACAAAGAAAATTATTCTAGGGAAAAAAACCCACAAGAAATAAAAGTATAATAATAAAAAATAATACAAATTTTAAAAAATACAGTATAGCAACTTTATATAATATTTACATTGTATTAGGTATTGTAAAGATCTAAAGTATACAGGAGAATGTGTGTACATTATTTGCAAATACTATGACATTTTATATCAGGGACTTGGGCATCTGTGGATTTTGGTATGGAGTTTGGGGTGTATGGGCCGGGGTTTATCTTGAACCAGTCTCCTACAGGATACTAAGGGATGACTGTACTATGTTGTTGAAGATACAGTACAATGATCCTTGTTCATTATTTCTGAGTAGAGATTGTCTATTTTTAGGGTATAGTTTTCTTTCCTATCTAAATGGAGAAGTGTCTTGGGAATAAAGATAATTAGAATAGTCAGATGTCCAAAAGGTTGAGCTTTCAGATAATAAAAATATCAAGTTAGCATGAAGGGTTAGGTAAATTTTTTTTTCTAATAAGACTAAATAAATTTATTCAGTATCCTAATAAAAGTTTTGATTATGTGTATCCAGAAGTATAAAAAGTACAAAACAGATTTGTAGATTTCTAATATATTAATACAAAGTACATGACTATGAACAGTACATCCTACTGGCAAAGAGAGATGGAAGGGGAGAAAGAAGACTGTGGTTGAGGTCTAGTAATAAATAAATACAGAAGTAGAAATGATCCATAGTATAGTATATTCTACCACCAATACTGCAGCCAAAATGTACAAAAAACAAAAAAGAAAAACATTTCAAAATAACTCAGGAGGATGATAATGGCTGGACTCTTGTAATACACCTCAGTGGCTGTGGGAGAGCTGACCCAACTCACTGTGTAGTCTGTGCATGTAGGT
The DNA here is from genome assembly GCF_000696425.1 of Galeopterus variegatus. Lineage (NCBI taxonomy): Eukaryota > Metazoa > Chordata > Mammalia > Dermoptera > Cynocephalidae > Galeopterus > Galeopterus variegatus. The sequence goes on from NW_007727052.1 coordinate 132,716, forward strand.
TTTTACCCAAAAGGAAGAAACATAAAACGTTAAGTTTAGATTAAGAACTATGAGTCTATAGGGTGCCCATAAAAAGCGGCTCACTCCTTACTGTTGTACTATCCAATTTTTAAAATCCAGTTTTAAAAATAAACACTGAGTCAGGTTATGCGGCAGATGAATACTCCTCTCTCATTGTGAAAAGTCGGAACAGGTGATACGAGTACTTTTTTCCTGAACTTTTAGAAAAGAGGCAATGAGAAGTACTTTGGTTTGGGTTCAAATGAGAGGCTTTTAATGAGAATTTTAGAATTGAAGAGCTCCGTGTTCAGGATAGCCCCATGTTCAGAAAGCCTGACTAAAAGAAGCCAAACCCAAACCAACTCACTTAGCATTAACACACACATCTTTTCTTTTAGTAAATTTTAATTTAGAGTGAAAAAACCAAAACCCCTAATAGGTTAAAACAATTCAAACATCCACAAAAGTCAGCTGAAGTAATCCAGAGCTAAAACTGAATTGTGCAGATTTTCAATGAAGTCACCAGTCATGTAACACAAACAAAAGTCAATTATTTACACACTTGGCAAGCCCTCTAAGAAATATGCCTAAAGAAGAATTAACCTTTGTTTTGTGCCATCCTGAAGACTTGCACATTTTATTTTTCAGATAGTTTAACATTATCAATAGAATGAGTTCTCTGCCATGTGGTAATGCTTTGGTACTATTCATATAGGATCTTGCCTATCCTAGAGACTTGCCATTTCTCCAAGAGGAGCTTTGATTCTGCTTTACAAGTTTCACATAAATTAAAATCTTTATCAAATATTAATATGAAGGGAGGTGGTACAGGATGCAATCCATACAGTCAAGTTACCTCTCTGCATATTTAGAAATTAGTTTCTCCTTCAAGGTATTTGCAACAGAAAGCTCAGTCTGTCCTGCTTAATAATCAGAAGTACAGGTTTGAATCATCAGAACCTTGGCAAGACCCTAATATTTCAAAATTATTAACAACTACCTCTAGGGACAAGTCCATGTACTGAGTTATAAATTTATTATCATGAAGAAAAACAAGTGTAGCCAGCCATCTTTAAAAATACCCAACCACTGCTTCTCAGTATAGAAAAACTAAAACTACATATGGTTTATCATACAGCAAATCCCCTGAAATTCCCCTAGTTCCATTCATTAGAAGGGGATTTAAAAAAAAAAATCTTAGAGCAGTTTACAACAGTATTCAGCTTTCCTGTGAAATACTTAGCATTTTAAATATTATGTACACTTCTTTTTCTTTTAGAAAGCTAGACACTGGCTTCAGAGTTTGTGGAACTGGGAGGAGAAAATAACCCATTCAAAACTATTCTAGAAATTGTCTTTTGGCAGAATAACGGGTATCCAAGTTAAAAATAGGAGGGTCAATTTGTTGCTTTGTGGTCTTTTCAAAATTTAAATTATTTCTTGTTCCCCTTCTACATAAACCTCAATCACCACTCCTGAGTGGAGATGGGTGGGGGTTCTGGCCCCTGCTCCTCTGGCTTCTCAGCAGCTGCTTTCTTATTGCTGCAACAAGGCTTGAATAGATGTGTGTCAATGAGGACTTCCCCAAAATGGCCTTTATAGATAATCCCACGATATATTTTCTGTCTTTTCCAGTATGTGATGTCTAAAAAGGAGAAAACTGGTGTTCTATTAGAACCAGAAGCTGTCTCTTATCTGAGCCATCATCTGACTGGTTACTGTAGCAAGGAGATTGAGCTGGGGAGGCACTTGAGGTGGTTCTATGAGCATCAGAATTGTAATGTTTAAATTCCTTTTGCAGTTTACTGATCTGGTTGCTTTTTATCCTGTTTCCAGATAGAGTTTTCACTTTCTTTGGTTTCAATGTAGTCTTTGGACTGAGTCCTGCCCTTCTACAACTCTGAAGCCAGCTTTTTTTTTTTGATCCCACTGGCAACTTCTTCCATCTTTTCATAAGCAGGACACAGGCATTGCAGATGTCTCCAGAACGAGTCTCATGCAGCCTAAAACAGCTCTGAAAGTCCTTTTCATAGCATTTACTGTCAGAGAATCGAGAACTGGAGGACTTAGCTCTGCAAATATAGCAGCCCTCTATACTTCGGTACATCTTTGGCTTGTGAAAACCAAATGTCTTTTCTTCTGGGCAATAATCTTCCAAAAGCAGCCGTTCCACGTGCAGTAACATTCCCAAGGTGTGGAGTACACGCCAGGCCAGGCTCCCCTCCTCCTCAACTGCCTTGTCTAGCAGGGTTAGGTAAATTTAATAACTAAGTCATGGAAATAGTACCTTGCTACCTCAGCATTTCACTGTAATTTTGTTTCACATAAGGATTATTGCTTCTCATACTGACTGTGCCTGTAATTTATTTCATGACTTTATTTATTTTATAAAAGATGACTGGTAAGGGGATCTTAACCCTTGACATGGTGTTGTCGGCATGGCACTCTCCCAAGTGAGCCACGGGCCGGCCCTTATTTCATGACTTTAAATAATACCTGTCTTGAAATAACCATTCTTTTGAATTGAATATATGGTCAAAACAATGTTTGCTTTTTTTGTGTTTGTTTTTTTTGGGCATGGTTGTGTTCTAATAAAAGTTTTATTTAAAAAAATTGGCAGTGGGCTGGATTTGGCCAGTGGGCCATAGTTTGTCAACACTTGATCTAGACAAAAAAGTAAATTTAACCCAATCAAAAACAGTTTCAAAGTATACTTTAACATATACATTAACACAGCACACAAATAAAGTGAAGGTTATTTCTGAGATCTTAAGGAAAGGAGCATTTCCACTATGTGAGTTTTTCCTTCCCCAAAATATAAAATCTGAAGTAGTTAATTGAATTTTATAAAATTCCTTTATGGGAAAAGTTGCAATGTAGATTAAAAAGTGCTTCATGTCATGATGGAGAATAATAAGAAACCAGATATTAAAATAAAAGCTTAGTAATAGGGTCTGTAGAATGTTTTCAGAATATATTGGTGGTGGTGGTGGGTTGTGGTTATTTGTGCGTGTGTATGATTTTTGATAAAGTTGTTTTCAACTGCATAGTTTTAATCAACTAGTCATCAAGACTATAAAGACTGACATCCTGTCCCCTTTTTCCTCCTTGTGATTCAAAACAACAATAGAGGCCATTTCTATCTTCTCCTTTCCCTCAGAAATTGAGGGAAGTTCATAGTACTTACGTTGTTCCTGTTTATGGATTTAAATGACTTGATGTCAACTGCACTTTCTTTCCATTTACCTTTTAGGGATTTCTAGGTGTTCCAGAGAGAAAGGTTAATCAAAAATAGTCTTTATTGGAGTGAAATTAAAAGTTATTGTATATAAGTGTTACTTGAAGGTAGCTTTGGGTTTCATTTAGATCTTTGAAAAATCAATTAAGGTAGTAATACTGATCTTTAGATAAGTCATCTCATACTTAACTATAATTGATTTCACACTATTTACATACGTACAGCAGTTTTTATTGCCCAAGCAGAGTTAAGTTTAAATGAAATGAATGAACATTTTTTAAAAACTTTGATGTTTTCTTCCACTCATATAAGGAGCTTATTAAAGTACTTGATCCATTTGCATTATTTTTTCTTTTTTTCAGAAATAATTTGAATTTCCTAATGGGTTCTTGGTGGCCTAACCTTGAAGATCTTTATGAAGCAAATGTTCCAGTGTATAGGTTTATTCAGCGACCTGGAGATTTGGTCTGGATAAATGCAGGCACTGTTCATTGGGTCCAGGCTATTGGCTGGTGCAACAACATTGCTTGGAATGTTGGTCCACTTACAGGTATTTTAAAGAATACACTTTAAAAAAAAGTTTAATTTATAAAGGTTTAAATTTAAATTTAAAAGTTTAGATTATAAAATCTGATAGGTCTATTTTTTTCTTGAAATATATATAACTCAGTAAAAATTGGAAGAAGTGTGCCTTCTTGCATAAAATTTTAATTCGCTTGTTTGTTTCTTTGTGTTTTGGTGGCTGGCTGATATGGGGATTTGAACCCATGACCTTGGTGTTATAAGGCTGTGCTCTAACTGAGCTAACCAGCCAGCCAGAATTTTAATTTGTGATATAAGAAAGTAAATTCAGGTTAACAAATGGAAATCCAAGACCATAGGTCTCAGCAAATAACAAGGTTATGTCTTTATATACATGGAGGATATAATTTTAATAATTTATAAAGTACTTTGTTTTATTTTATAAACAAAACCCCTTAAGGGAGAAAGCAAAGTAGAAATTCAGTCTTTGAGATTTTCCTTTTATCTGGTATGTCATATGAATATCCCTATTATGTCAAAATCTTTCTGAATTATGCCTGCCTGAAGGCATTATTTATTCACTTAAGGTTAAGAATATGACTTTGGAGCCAGAAAGACCTGGATTAGGACCAGGACCTGGCTCTTGTGACTTTGGGCAAGTTATTTAACCTCTCTGGTCTTCGATTTCTTCATCTCTATAATGGAGATGATAAATTAATAAGGTGATGATAAAGATTAAATGAGATAATGGATAAAAATAGCTCAGCACAATGCCTGGCACATAGTCATAGGAAGCACTCTTTATATGATCACTACTGTTATTTTTACCATGATTATCATAAAACATAAAAATTATTTTTGTATATTTTGAGGTTTTCAGAATTGGTGTTAAAGATATCACCTGAGAGGGTGATAATGGTTATCTTCATATCTTTTGGTACTTTGGGTTGCTTAGAACTGTTTTTTTTTTTTCCTAGCCTGCCAGTATAAATTGGCAGTGGAACGGTACGAATGGAACAAATTGCAAAGTGTGAAGTCAATAGTACCCATGGTTCATCTTTCCTGGAATATGGCACGAAATATCAAGGTCTCAGATCCAAAGCTTTTTGAAATGATTAAGTAAGTGTTTTCTAAAACTGCTGTAGTCCCTCTCTTTTTGGGGAGTGTTAACTATTAAATACTTTTTTTCCTCATAGAATTATGTTGACATCAAAACAAAATGGTCCAGAAGTCTGGCAAAATGTAATATGAAAATCCATGTGTTAAAAATATCTTTCCCTTTCAAATGGTCCACTATGGTACAGAAAGGAACAATAGTACAAATGATTCTAAAGCAGTAGATTCTCAAACCTGTACTTCCCCTCACCTCTTTGAACCACCTGATTGCCCAGGTGAACTTTAGTTTTAATATTGAAAGTCTGTCTTTAGTAACTGAGGGGAGGAGAATGGCATTAGAGAATAATTGCTGTTAGAGAGAAATTAGCAATTAATATACGGATTTGACTAAAATGCTTATTTTTTATTTTTAATTAAATCATCTATCTTAAAATTGTCCCTTAGCTGCTTTAAACACTTAATACAAGTTATATAAATTCTTATGTAGTGAGTTAGTTTAAATTCCTATATATTAGTAAGCTTCTCATTTGTTGTCACAGTTCTAATCCTAGCTATTTTGTAAATCTATTTAGAGGTAATATTTTCAAGCAGTGCTATATAGCAGTGTTTCCCTAAACTGTGTTTTTTTACTCCTACCTCTGCCCCCAAAAGGTGGGGAACTCTGGTCAAAGAAATATGGGAAATTATGGGTTGAATAAAGTTCAACAAGTCCTTAATTATTAAATCTAATAATTTTATTTTTTATAAAATGTTTTAGATATTACATGTGTTTTGTGAATGAGAGAGAAGAGTTATAATATATGGTATTCCCAAACTTATTTGACCAGTATCTTTTGAAGAATTGATTTCCTCCAAAACTCATTTTGGAATATGCTGCTTTATACTCACCGATAAAATGTTTGTCTTAGTCTTTTTTAAGATAGTATTTATGTTAAGTATTTCTCCTGCAGCTATATTAGTTTGATCAGTGTGTGTTATTTTCAAAATACTGTCTTTTACAAGTAATGCTGGCTTATTAAAGTGATTTCAAATCTAAATCCAAATTTTTATTTAAACACAAATTGTGTGGCCAATTCATGCCTGTGAATTATCTTATGATGCAGTTTTTTAGTCCTGGGCAGAAGGGGTAGGAAAAAGACAAAAAGGAACAAAAAGAAATCATAGCAATAAATGTACAGATCCTTGAAAATACTGGCTCTTAGGCAACATATTCTCCATAAATATAATTGGTAGTGGAGGGAGGGGATTGCCTATCCATTTATTCTATTTTATCTCAAAATGTTACTTTGCTCTGAATGTACAGTTATATTGTTAGAAAAGGAGTCTGAAATACACGTTTGTAGCTCTCAGCTGGCTGATAGATAATGATTAGCTATTTTTAAGGTAGAGCAGTACCCACAGAAAGAAATGAATTAAGGAAGACTTTAAAGTTAAGGCTAAGTACTACCAGGAGATCAGCCTGCTGGACGAGGGCATGGAGGTCTATGGAGGCTAGAACGTCGAGCTCGGGATCAGGAACCCACGGGATATTTATGAAGCTTGACCACGTACTGGGGTATAAAGCAAGATTGAACAAATTTCAAGAAATTAGCATCATAAAGAACATGTTCTCTTGAGCGTCCAGCAGCCAACATCTCCAGAAGCTGGGAAATCAGTGCCTCTGTCTACGTGGAGAGTGTGGGCGGTACACACAGCATCTACTAAATGGAGAAAAGGTGCATGCAAGCTCAACTTTTTTGTGGCTACCACATATAAGGGTACTTCAAGAGGTTCATGGAGAGAGTGCGTGCGGAGCAGGGAGATGTCCAGCAGGGGAGGGGGAAGCTCTGCAGAGACCACACACCCTGTGGTGCCGGCATGCGTCCCAGCAGGTAGGCCTCACCGCCGCCACCCAGTTCCATCCCCAGCCTAGCCAACTGAGCGCAGAGCAGGGAGACGTCCAGCAGGGGAGATGGAAGCTCCGCAGAGACCACATGCCCTGTGGTGCTGCCGTGTGACCCAGCAGGTAGGCCTCACCGCTGCAACCTAAGTCCTTCCCCAGCCCGGCCGAGTGCATGGTGACCAGAGAGGCGGCTCCCCGGAGAGGCTCAAGACCCGAGGCAACCACACACACAAGGCACTAGTGGCCAACTGAGCAGACACTGAGGTAGCCATACCAAATTGGCAACCCCAGCAACATCCTAGTCAGACAATAATGTCAAACTAGTGGACTGTGAAACCCCCTGCCACAGTGACTAAACATCAAAGGAAAGATACCAGAAATATGAAAAATCAAGAAAGTACACCACAAAAGGGTAGTAACTCTCAAGCTCTATATCCTGTAGAACAAGAAGCCCTTGAAATGTCTAACAAAGAATTTCGAGTGATAATTCTAAGGAAACTGAATGAGATACAAGAAAACTCAGCTAGACAACATGATGAAACGAGGAAAAGTATACAAGATCTGAAAGAAGAAATGTACAAGGAACTCAATGCCCTGAAAAAGAATGTAGCAGAGCTTGCCGAGCTGAAGAATTCATTCAACGAAAT
>NW_007727052.1:140589-172443 GCF_000696425.1 Galeopterus variegatus
AAAGATCCCAAATGTATTTAACCCAAAAAGGTATTCTCTAAGACATGTAATAGTCAAATTGGCAAAATTCAAAGACAAAGAGGGAATCTTAAAAGTTGCAAGACAGAAGCATCAAATCACCTATAACGGAGCCCCAATCAGACTAACATCAGACTTTTCATCACAAACCCTAAAAGCCAGAAAGGCCTGGGATGATATATTCAAAATGCTAAAAGACAAAGATTGCCAGCTAAGAATACTCTACCCCACAAGGCTATCCTTCCAAAATGAAGGGCAAATAGTATATTTCTCAGACAAACAAAAACTGTGGGAGTTCACTACCACATGACCACCCTTACAAGAAATTCTCAAGGGAGTACTGGGTTTGGTTCCTGAAAAATAACTGCCACTGCCATAAAAATTCAAGAAAACTCAAAACCCACTAGTAAAACAAAAATGGCAATAATGAAGAGGAAAAAAAGTTTATCTACAACCCAAGGAACCAACAAATACAGAAAACAAACAGTAAATCAGAAAGAAGGGAACAAAAGACACTTAAGACATCCAAACAAAAATGAATAAAATGCTAAGAGTAAATCAACACTTTTCAATAACAACTCTTAATATAAAAGGATTAAATTCCCCAATAAAAAGACACAGACTGGCTGACTAGATTAAAAAGGAGGACCCAACTATATGTTGCCTTCAAGAGGCCCACCTCACCTATAAAGACTCACATAGACTAAGAGTGAAAAGATGGAAAAAGGGACCAGATGGATTCACAGCAGAATTTTACCAAACATTCAAAGAGGAATTGACACCAATTCTTTACAAACTATTCCAAAAGATCGAAACAGACGCAAATCTCCCAAACTCATTCTCTGAAGCAAACATCCTCCTGATACCAAAACCAGGTAAAGATACAACCAAAAAAGAAAACTACAGGCCGATATCCTTGATGAATATAGATGCAAAAATCCTCAAGAAAATACTAGTTAACAGAATACAGCAACACATACGTAAAGTTATACACCACGATCAAGTAGGATTCATCCCATTCACCACGATCAAGTGGGATTCATCCCAGGGATGCAAGGTTGGTTCAACATATGCAAATCAATAAATGTGATACACCATATCAATAAAATCAAACCCAAGGACCATATGATCATCTCTATAGATGCTGAAAAAGCATTTGATAAAATTCAACATTCATTCATGACAAAGACCCTCTATAAGTTAGGTATAGATGGAAAGTATCTCAACATAATTAAAGCCATATATGATAAACCCACTGCCAATATCATCCTGAGTGGGGAAAAGCTGAAAGCTTTTCCTTTAAGAACAGGAAGTGGAAAAGGATGCCCACTCTCACTAGTCCTATTCAACATAGTGCTGGAAGTACTAGCCAGAGCAATCAGAGAAGAGAAGTAAATAAAGGGCATCCAGATTGGAAAAGATGAAGTCAAACTGTCCGTGGTTGCAGATGACATGATCCTATATATTGAACAGCCTAAAGCCTCTACAAAAAAACTCTTGGAGGTGATAAATGAGTTCAGCACAGTAGCAGGATACAAAATCAACACACAAAAATCAGTAGCATTTCTATTCTCCAATAGTGAACATAAAGAAAGAGAAATCACGAAAGCCTGCCCATTTACAAGAGCCACCAAAAAAATAAAATACTTAGGAATTGAGCTAACCAAGGATGTGAAAAATCTCTATAACGAGAACTACAAACCACTGCTGAGAGAAATGAGAGAGGATACAAGAAGATGGAAAGACATCCCATGCTCTTGGATTGGAAGAATCAACATAGTGAAAATGGCCATACTACCCAAAGTGATATACAAATTCAATGCAATCCCCATCAAAATTCCAATGACGTTTTTCTCAGAAATGGAAAAAGCTATCCAGACATTTATATGGAATAACAAAAGACCACGCATAGCCAAAGCAATGCTGAGCAAAAAGAAAAAATAAATAAAGCTGGAGGCAGAACACTACCTGACTTTAAACTATGTTACAAAGCTATAATAACCAAAACAGACGGTACTGGCATAAAAACAGACACACTGATCAATGGAACAGTATAGCGAATCCAGAAATCACCCCACACACCTACAGCCATCTGATCTTTGACAAAGGCACCAAGCCTATTCACTGGGGAAGGGACTGCCTCTTCAGCAAATGGTGCTGGGATAACTGGATATCCATATGCCGGAGAATGAAACTAGACCCATACCTCTCACCATGTACTAAAATCAACTCAAAATGGATTGAAGAATTAAATATACACCCTGAAACAGTAAAACTTCTTAAAGAAAACATAGGAGAAACATTTCAGGAAGTAGTACTGGACCCAGACTTCATGAATATGACCCAAAAGCACAGGCAACCAAAGGAAAAATAATCAAATGGGATTATATCAAACTAAAGAGCTTCTGCACAGCAAAAGAAACAATTAACAGTTAAAAGACCAAAAACAGAGTGGGAGAAAATATTTGCAAAATATACATCTGACAAAGGATTAATACCCAGAATATACAAGGAACTGAAACAACATTACAAGAAAAAAACAAGCAACCCAATTAAAAAATGGGCAAAAGAGCTAAATAGGCATTTCTGAAAGGAAGATATACGAGTGGCCAACAGACATATGAAAAAATGCTCAGCGTCACTCAGCATTCGGGAAATGCAAATCAAAACCACACTGAGATACCATCTCACCCCAGTTAGGATGGCTAATATCCAAAAGACTCTGAATGATAGATGCTTGCGATGTTGCGGAGAAAAAGGAACTCTCATACATTGTTGGTGGGACTGCAAAAAGGCGCAGCCTTTATGGAAAATGGTATGGAGGTTCCTCAAACAATTGCAGATAGATCTGCCATATGACCCAGCTATCCCACTGCTGGGAATATACCCAGAGGAATGGAAATCATGAAGTTGAAGGTATACCTGTTCTCCAGTGTTCATTGCAGCACTCTTTATAATAGCTAAGAGATGGAACCAGCCCAAATGTCCATCATCAGATGAGTGGATAAGGAAACTGTGTTATATCTGCACAATGGAATACTACTCAGCTATAAAAAGGAATGAAATACTGCCATTTGTAACGACATGGATGGACCTAGAGAGAATTATATTAAATGAAACAAGTCAGGGACAGAAAGAGAAATATCACGTGTTCTCACTTACTTGTGGGAGCTAAAAATAAATAAGTAGACAAAAAACTGAAGTGGGGGGGAGAGGATGAAGACATAACAATTACAATTCCTTGAAGTTGATATGACAAGCAAACAGAAAAGATATTGTTGGGAAGGAGGAGGGAGGGAGGGAGGTTTCAGTAATTGGCCACAATATTCAACCACATTGTATATTGACAAAATTAAAATAAAATTTGAAAAAAAACCCAGAAAAGTTAAGGCTACTGATCTCTTCCTTTAATTCATTCAACTATGACAGTTTTTCCATGTTAAGATATCTTATTCTCCTTTAAAATATATGAAATTTACATATAAAACATTGCTGCTGTACCCTCCTTTCCCCCAACTTGTTTATACTTTTTCCTCCAACATTTATTTTGAAATTTTTTAAACCTACAAAAAAAGTTGAAAGAATAATACCTGTACAACCTCATCTGGATTCTTGAGAAAGGTTTTTTGCCACGTTTACTTAGTAGTCCATATACACATACATGTGCACACACTTTTTTGGCTGAGCCATGTTAAAAAGTAATTCACAGACATTACGACATGTCTCCCCAAATACTTCATCTTGCATCTCTTAAGAATAAGGATATTCTCCTACATAACCTTTATACCATTTACTATATCTAAGAAGTATGAAATTCAGTAGCATCAGCTAATACACAGTTCACATTTAGATTTCCCCAACTATCCAAAAATGTCTTTTTTTTTTTTTTTTTTTTTTTAAAGCTCTTGGCTCTTCTCACCTCCCCACCCTAATCCAGTTTGAATCAGGGTTCACACTGAATTCAGTATGTAGTCATAATGTCTTCTTTGGTTTCTTTTAAATCCATGAACATCTTTTTTCATGACATTCTTTTTTTGAAGGTAGCAGGTCTTTGTGTTGTACAGAGTTTCATATTCCAGATTTGTTTTCTCGTAATTTTGAGTTAAATATTTTTGACAAGAACTATTGATGATGTTTACTTTTGGTAAACCCTTACCCCACTCCAGTGTAAACTATGTCATATATATTCATATTTTCATTAGTGGGTCCTGAGTGATTAAGTTTCACTAAATACGCACTAATAAAACTTAAATTAGGGATGAGATTATTGTTACTTTTTTTATCCATCTTCATCAAAGTATACAGTTTTTACCCTCCAGTTTTAATTTTAAAAACTGATTGGCTAAGAGTGAAAGGAAACTATCACTCTTTGCAAATTCATGATTCCCATTTTCAGGTATTTGAGATACATTACTTTGGCCTGCATTTTCTCTCTATAGTGCTAAGACTCTTTACTTCACTTTCATAAGATTCGTATGTTCTTGTGTTTTACCATTGAAGTATTCCTTTTAATAGGACCCTTGAAAGGAATAGGTAGTGCAGCACATGAGCTCTGGAGACTATTGTCACTAACGAAATTTCCATATAGATAATTGGCTTTCCAAACAAATAGTCTTCTAAATGCAGTTGAATGGTTTAATCTCAATGGTAGATAAAGCCAGCCCCAACAAATATGACATAAATTGTAGTAATCATGTTTGACTATTGGCAAGTTAATACAAGGTAGTATGTTTCTGATTCATTGGAAACTCAACAACTTTGTTAGTTACACTGAAATCACTGTGATAAATAGTTCAGTAAATTTTAAAATATGTCAGAAACAGAATACCAAGGAGGATGTTTTCCTCTGAAAAGTTCAATATTAGGAAGTGTTAGATTTAAGAGGAACGTATTAGATAGTGTCACCTCTCTCAGGGTGATGGAGACATAAAGGATTACTCAAAGCCCATTTCTCCAGAGCAATGAGAGGCCGGAAGGGGTTAATCCCAGGAGGAATTCCTTCAAGAGAGAAGGATCCCAGGAGTAACCCCAATCAGGTTTTCTCTCAGTTTTTAGTGTCCAGGCAAGAAAGTTATAGAAAAGAACACAGGCAGTTAATCAGTCATAGTAGGAGTCAAAAAAAACTAAGCTATGTGAAGTACAAAAAGAAACAGCGAGATAATCGCCATGGCAACACTTAGTTCCCCAAGAAACTTAAGGAAACAGCTGAAGGCAAGATGAGGAACATCCCCCAACCATTAACCTTGAAGCTTTTAGCTCACATAGTTTCTTATCATTAGGTTTAGCTGCACCAAAGACGACTGCCCTTAGAACAATCACTTTTGCTGTGTTACAATTTTTTTTATCTACAACAGAGACTAGTCCTGTTAAAGTTTTGTTTTTTCCCAAACTTAGCATTTCTATATGTATACTAAAAAGTGAGGCTATTCCTTAAACTACAGGGCTTTGGCCCTGCTAAAAACTAAGGGCTGTGGCCCTACTAAGCTAAAGGGTAAGGCACTGTGAAATACATGTGCTTTATTAATGTTAGTATCCTCCACAGATAGTACGCTGAGGGGTAGAAAGTTAATTTTCAGAATATACATTCACTTGTCTACCTTCTGGTAATCTGCCAGATAATTATACATTCCAACATACTAATAATGTATAAGCCAATAGTTGAAAATAAATTCTCTAAAATTTCTAGCAGTACCAAGTCCATTGAAAATCACTTTCCACAAGTTTAATTTCTTGTCATATCATTTTGTCATTCTTTTGACCATCCTATAAAGCACTGTTCTTATGTTTCAGTTTTTAAATGTACATTTTATATGCCCAGTATCAATGCTTTATGTGCTTTTTCTGTGCCTTTTGTGTATATCTGATCACTATGTGTTCATTATTTGCCTTTCCTTTTTTCTTTTCCTAAGTCTTAGACTCTGTGCTATTTACTTTCCTAGTAAAATATTACATAAGGTGCAGCACTGTGTAGTTATGTCCAATCTGCCTTCATATCTTGCCTTCTCCATTTACTGGCTGGGGGACTATGGGCAAATTACTAAATCTATTAGTCTTTGTTTCCTCTTCTGAAAAATGGGGATAATAGTTATATCTTTCTAATATAACTTCTATGAGTATTATGTGAGTTTTAGTATAGGGTAAACACTCAGTAAATTGTAGTTGTTATTATAATTAATATTAATTATAGAAACTCCAGTCACTCTGTTTTTTGTTTTTTTTTTAAGAAAGTACCTAGGGCAGTGGTTCTCAAATGCCGGCAGTTTTGCCTCCCCCTTCCCTAAGGGATATATGGCAGTGTCATGACTTGGGTGGGCAGGATGCTGCTAATATTTTTGCGAATTGACTAGGGATGCTGCTAAACGTCCTACAATGCACAGGACAGCTCCCCACAACCAAAAATTATCCAGCCAGAATACCAATAGTGCTGAGGTTGAGAAACCCTGACCAAGTGGAATCTAGACTAAACATCTTTTAAATAACCTCTGTTTTGTTTTGTTTTCTTTTTTTTTTTTTTTTGATGTGTTAACTATTGAACTTTCAGTTGGCACTCATTGTAAAATTTTTTCAAATAAAAAATCAATTTAGTAATTACATAATTATTTTAACACAACTTAAGAATTTGACACATCTAGTTCAAATAATATAAGATACTAGTTAACATTTGTTGAGCACTAATCCTAACAGCACTATAAGTTAAATATCCACTTTTTACAGTTGAGGAAACTGAAGCACAGAGAGAATAAGAAAGGTGTGTGAAGCAGAAATTTGAACCAAGACATTCTAGGTCTAGAATCAGCTCTTGCTCACTCCAGCTGTGTCTCTGTGTGGTCTCTTAAGGCTCTAATCATAAAAACTGTAGTGATTTTTGAAGTTGGTGTGGTACTAGTGTCTATTGAAAAATATTGCAATAAATCTTGTTTTTAATTTCATCACTAATGAAGAGGTTTGCACTGGTTCTTACTTTCTTGATCACGAGAATCACCTGGAACTCATTAAAATAGGTTTCCAGGCTCTATTCCTACCAAGTAAAATTAAAGCTCTATGGAAAGAACTTTGGGAATCTCTTTCACAGTGGCCTAGTGAATCTTATGATCAGGCAAATTAGAAGCACCCTGGACTAGATTAGATCTCCTTTAGAACTAAGAATTTTTGTTTTTTCTTTCACACATATTATAGGTTATTACCTTATCTACATAATATACACTTTATCACAAGTACAGAGTTTTTAAGTGTAAATTAAAGCCTACTGTTAAGGATTAACTTCTTTTTCCTTTTAAATGAGGTATCCTACAACTCTTTGGTCACAGCCAGTTAGGCCTAATAACTGAACAGAATTTTTCCAACAATGTAAGTAGATAATGGTGAAGACCATGCTCATAGTTAGCATAGATCCTAGTGCTGTAGTCCTGGTGGTCTTCTAATACTCATTTGGGCTTAATATATAATGAATTTTTCATTATATTACATTGTTCAAACAAAATCTAAAAATTCTGAAAACTTTGGTTTCTCGTGGTTAACTTATTATTCGCTTCATGCTTGTTTTTTCCATCTCGGAGTTTACTGTTCTTAAGATACTCATTTTATCATGACTGAGACCTTGATTTTCAGCCATGTGGTTGGTTTAAATGAAATTGTTAGATGCCTTATTGACATTCAGATACCCACTGTTGTCCTAGGAGAGCACAACCTTAGAGTGACAGGTGACAAGAGTTTTGAGGGCTCACATGTTGGCTTGCTTTTTCCTGCATGGCTCTTTCAGTAAGAGACTGGGCAGGGCGAGTTACCTCTTAGTATTTCTTAATTTGTTAGTGGCTAACATTGTTACCATAAGGAATTTAAAGTACCACATCAAGTTAAGTCATGTTTCATCTGTGTCCACACAGATGTTTGGGAACTTACTTTGGAGACTTAGTCAAGTTGCCCCTAGAATGTCAGAGTAATCCCCATTGTTGTCTTAACTTTGATGTAATGTAATGTTATTATGGCTTTCTTCCTATTATTCTCTGCCCCAGAAACCTTATTCCAAGATTAAAATCTTGTAAGAACAGTTTTTTGTTTACTAAATAATTTCCACACTACTTTCTCATGGCATTCCTTCTGCACAGAAGGTGCCTTCCCCCCACTTCTCCTTCCTGCTCATATCTAAATTGATTTCTGTATGAATATTTCTGTGATTTTTTTCACCTCCCTTTACCTGAAGATGATCTCTCCCTCCTTTTAGTATCCATGGCATACTATGTCTGTTTATCTTTTGCCTAATGTATTGATTTATGAATATATTGTGCATTGGTTGCTATGTAAATAAGGCTTTCAATTATTTCTTATTTTCTTCAGTTCTCTTGTTCTAATATTGCAAGTACGAAGACATTTCAGAAAGTTCATGGAAAAATAGAATTAGACAATAGGTATCTTTTTATGAACTTTTTGAAGACCTTCATTTATTTTCATTCTGTCCCCTTGTCTGACATCATTCTCTAAAATTCCATCCCTTTTTAAGCTTCATCTTTGCAAGTTAGCTTTTGGTTGGATTAGATTCTACTGTATAACCTCAAATATGCCAAGCCCCCAATTAGCCTCTTCCTTGTGGTTTTCTTCCAAGCTGAAGTTGTCTTTATCCCCTGCCTTTCTGTGTAGCCTTTCATCCAGGTAGTTAAAAACAGAGCTCAGGTCCTGAAACCATATCAATCCTTAAAAGTCAAAGAATTCCCTGCTTCTCTAGCTGTTGAAATAATTTCTGACCCTGTTCCCAAAATACATTTATGCAAAATAGCATTTCCCGTCTTCTACATTTTTATACCTTTTGTGAGTGATTTATTCTTAGCAAATTGAATTCTTAATTGCCATAAGTAAACATTAAAATTCAGCAAAACTAATATTAAGGAGAAATGAGAATCTTGATTTTGTTTTTTTTAGCTCTTCAATACATTCAAACATTGTCTTTGTATAAAATCAAAGT
Organism: Galeopterus variegatus; assembly: GCF_000696425.1. NCBI lineage: Eukaryota > Metazoa > Chordata > Mammalia > Dermoptera > Cynocephalidae > Galeopterus > Galeopterus variegatus. The sequence continues at coordinate 149,564 of NW_007727052.1, forward strand.
CTGAGTTTAATCAAAGCAGAACAAGTCACTGTTAAGTCTTGAATATTATATCTGTATTTTCCCTAAGATCCTTTCCTTAAATCTCTTTACTTTCTGTTTATTTTTCCCTATCCTTTGATTGAATCACATTCTTTCTTTAGGACCTGCTCATTCCTGTGAACTCCATAAGATCCTCTGTCTCTCTAAATTCTCTTTCTATTCCAACTGCTGCCTTTTGAAAATGGGAGGGAATAAAAATTTCAATGTTAAAGACAACAGTAAGGGCAAGGAAAAACCACAATTTTGTTATTCATTGTCAGATAAGATTGATAGAGCTGCCAGTTTTCTAAGATTCCAACACACACAAAATAAAAATTCTGGAGCTATGATTCTAGAAGCAGACTTTCATGGCTTACTGTATACTCGTAGCAACCTTAGCTCCAACTCCTTGTTATTTGCAGGAAAATAGTATATTGCCTTTTTCTAGATGAAACTACGAGACTAACCATAAATTATAAACTATAGCCTAACAGCCAGAGTAGTCAGTAGCATTGGAGATGAAAGTTCATTCTCTAAGAGTGGAATAATATTCCGCAGAACCAAGACTCTGTGTTTGTGCTGACTGAACCCAAGAATCTCATCTACACAAGAGAAGAGGGGGGAGTAGGTGGAGAATAAGACATGAAAAGAGACCAAAAAAGTGCAGCGTGAGATAGTGAGTGGAAGCTTGAAATTTTCTGCTTTTGAAAACTCCTAGCTCAACCATTTAAATGGCTTTATGACATCAGACAAATTTAGCTTCCCCCATTTGTAAGATGGAAATAACCTTCCTACACAGGGCTCTACAGGGTTGTTAACAGGCCAGGTTGGTTTAAGCTGTGTGAAATACTAAATATATGCCTCCTGTCTGGCTGTTATTCTTATTTTTTTATTTTTATTTTATTGCTTTATTATTTTTGTTTGTCCATTTGGGAGCACAGTTGAGTTTGCAAATCTTCCAAAGGTTTCCGCGGAGTTTTAGGCATTATTTTCCTGTAAAAGAGACCTTATTTTGAAGCCTTACTTGGAAAACTTGTTTAGCAAGCTATGTGCCTTCAGAGGTAAATTGTATGAGACATGGAGAGAGAAAAAGAGAGAAGCAGGTGCTATTTAAGAGCCGGAGGCATAGTCTAAATTATATTCTCTCTTTGCCATGATCTAAATTTTTACTTGCTACCTCTCCTGGCACCCTATACACATGTGTGCATGTGTCTCCATACACAGATCGCTGTTCTAGTTTTGACATGCAACCGCAGTCTAAAACATTTTTTTTCTGAATAAGTTAAACATGCAAGAATTGCTGAAGCTTAACTGAGAGTGGAGTCCTTTGAATATGATACTTAAAGAATTAGCCTACAACTGTAAATTTAATACTGTTTTGTTATTACTGTTAGTATCTTCCGTGACCCCAGGTTAATATACATGGGTTCTTATAAATAATAATACTTTAACCTAGTAATTTATAAAATAGCAAGGAAATACAAATTAAGATAAATTAAATACACTATTGCTTATACTTTGAATTTTGGTTTGTTAGTAATCAAATGTTTGTTCATTGAGCACCTACTATATGCCCAGCACTGTCCTTGGCAGTGAGTAGATGACTAGACAGCATGAATAAAAGAGACAAGACCTTTGCTTTCAAGACAATATTCAGTTGCTAAACCCATTTCCTTTTCTTTAGGGTATTTTCATTGTCTCCAAATTTTAGAATTGAAAAATGCCTTAGAGATCATCTAGTCCAACCTCTCTGTTCAAATAGAGAACCTGAGCCACTATGATTCACGGGAGAGTGAGGGAATTTAGCAGACAAATCCAAGTAATGACAGCAAACTATGGGAAAATCAGCACAAATTGTGAGAATTCACTATTGTTAGCATAAGTATGAATTTAGAAAAGGTATGTTATAAGAAAATTCAGCTGTGTTAATATAAATGGATTCTACTATATTATCTTCAAGTTAAAATGAAGACATAAATTTCTTTTTTTCTGCTTTAGTGCTATAGTCAAACCAATTTCGTATCCTGTAGTGACTAAATCCATAAATGGTTTGCTGCTTATGGACTCAAGAATTTCAAAAGCAGCTATACAGATGATGCTGTTAATAAGCGTTTAGGTAGTTTTGATAGAAATAATGTACCTTCCTGCCTTGCTAGAATCATAGCAGTTCAGATCTGGAATTCAGACCCCTTATTTCTACGATGACAAAATTGACTTCCAGAGAGGTTTAACTGACTTGCTCAAATAAGAGCCCAAATTAGCAACTCATATTTAAGCAGGGGGTCAGTTTTTATGTATTATGAAAATTTATTTTGATATTCAGATATTAATTATTCTCAACTTTAAATGATTTAATAGTGTCATCATCACATCTGCTGAACATTGCCTTGTTTTTTTAATCTGCGAATATCTGAGAAATCGACGTAAGAAAAATTATGAAGTCATAGACATTAGAACCAAATCTTTTGGCATTATTTCTATTTGCTACATCTTTCATGCCAAAAATATTCAATATTCAGTTGCTGGTCACAAATAATTTTTCCCCACAATAGGTATTGTCTTCTGAGAACTCTGAAGCAATGTCAGACATTGAGGGAAGCTCTCATTGCTGCAGGAAAAGAGATTATATGGCATGGGCGGACAAAAGAAGAACCAGCTCATTATTGTAGCATTTGTGAGGTAAGTAATTTCTATCCACAGCTGTTTTGTAAAACCTTTACTTCTCCACTCTTGGTTTCTCTTTAGTTATTTTCTTTAATTTATACTTTTATATAATGCATTTTACTGTAATTAATATTGTGTTCAATTTTGTTATTTTCTTGTTACTTAGCTATCATATTAAAATTTAATCTGATGATGCAATATTTCGCTAGCTGTCAGTTAACCTTAAAACTACCTACTGCAGAGTCATATACTTTGTAGATCTTTAACAGATAGTAATCAACAAGAAGTTTAGTCTGAGATTTTAAACTGGGAACAATCTAGTTGTACATAGATGCTAATAAACTGGATATAGTTATGTATAGCTCCAGACAGATCGATATTCAGTTCTGTCTGGTGCAGTTCACAGTACATTTGTCAGTTTTCTCCTGTGGCCAAGGCTTGCAAGAAACATGAACAAAGATATGAGTATGATATCAGTCAGCTGAAAAATGGTGAGAATTGGAGGTAGATTGTCATGTGCTATAGGAACAACATGGATGTAGGGAAATGGAATGGTTTCAGAAAAGGGTGAATAGTCCAATATAACTGGAACACAGAGCATGCAAATTCTACTTCTAAGTCTAGGTGGTATGTAGCTCGCACCACATCTTGAATGGTTTTAAGAAATTTTATATTTATTCTGAGATCATTGAAACTATCAAAAGGTTTTGAGCAAGGGACCAGGTTAGATGCATGTTTCAGAGAGAAAAATGGTTGGAGAGGACCAAGATAGTAAGCTATGGCAGTGGTTTTAAGTAAGAGTTATCTTAAGGCCTAGACTAGAACCTGGCAGTGGGAATATTAAAGAACAGGAAGAATTCAAAGATATTTAGAAGGTAAAATCAGCAAGACAACTCATTAAATGGCAAATGTGAGGGACAAATTGATGAATGCTCACAAATTTTCTAGCTCAGATTGCTAGGTTTATGTTGCTGCCCCATTGATAGTAATGGAAAACGTGGTGAACTCTAGCATTTTAATTAACATAACTGTTGAAAGAAGACGAGATCCTGAGAGTTTTCTGTCATTGAAGAAATTCAAGGATAAGCCAAAGAAAGGGAGGGATATTGATGATCCATTCCAAACCTTGAGATTTTGTAATCCTGACATTGATCTTTATTTGAAATGATTGAATCCATTGGCTATTTTAATGTTGTATAACCTGGCCAACGTAAGTCATTAGGAGATCAGATAGATTCCAGTTAGGTATGTTATAACTCACAAAAATGAATGTGTAAGCTTTCCAGTATTTGAGAATGACTCCTATCCCACAGTGTTATTTCTTATCCTGCCTGGACTTAGGAACTCATCAGTCTTTCTGTAAAAGATAGAGGTATTATTTCTGAAATCATGCTCTATTCATGAATACATTTTTTGTTTGCACTCATGCTCTTTCACATGAGGTCTATAACTGAACACTTCATTGTTGTCACTTACCTGTCAGTTTCCACATCTATAAAATAATCAGATTATATTCATTCAACAAGTGTGTTGAGGTTGGCTTAACACTAAGCACTGTGATATATTCTGGCAGTGCAAAGATGAGTAAAACTCAGTCTTCATCTTTGAAGAGCTCAGTCTGTGGGGGAAGACAGACATTCATACACAGTACCCTGGGATGAGTACTGTCATAGAGAAGTAAAAGGAAAATAATGATCACTTGCATCTGATTGTATACCAGTAGTTTGGATTTAAAACAAAAATAATCTGACCTTTATCAGACTTTTGAATTAGGTATTGCCAATGATTGTCATAAGTATAACATTCCCTTAGGTCACTCCCTTAAATATGCGTTACCTCCCATGTCTTTGGGTTTGGTGCAAAATAAACCTGGTCTATTAAATTTTCTTAGTACTTACTCTTAACCAGAGATCACTGTCCACAGTTCCATTAAAGTAGAATTCCATGATTATACTAAAGAAGTACAGTAAAAACCAGCATCTCTACTCAATGCTTTTTTTCTCTTGTATGAAACAGGTGGAAGTTTTTGATCTGCTTTTTGTCACTAATGAAAGTAATTCTCGAAAGACCTACATAGTACATTGCCAAGACTGTGCACGAAAAACAAGCGGAAACCTGGAAAATTTTGTGGTGCTAGAACAGTACAAAATGGAGGACCTGATGCAAATCTATGACCAATTTACACTAGTAAGTGAAATCAGCTGTGCGTACATAGTTAGCTGGGTTTTGAAGCAGTGTAATGTTTGCCACCTGATAAGTAGGAGGTAATGAAATATTTAAATTTTCCTTTGGCTCATTAGATACTGCATGACAGTATATGGATATCATCCCCCATCCCCCCACCCCCCACTTCCAAGTATTTATTCCTATAAAATTGGCATATATCATTTTTACTTTTTCTTCCTGGGTGAGACCAGCCTAAATAATGTTACAACAATTACACTTTAAAATCTCTGCGTGCTTTAGAATACTATACCCTTTACATCATTTGATCTCAGTTAATAAAATATGTGCATAGATTAGTTCCTACAAAATGAATCAGTGCGTGTGCTTTTAAATAAATATACTTCTGCTTTTAGAGCTAATTGTGTTTGTTTAAAATTTGTCCTTGCCAGAAATATTAGCCCCATGGAATATTTGATGGAGCTTAACTTCCTGGTACATTATATAATTCAAACAGCAGATGCTTAGGAGGAAGCATTTTACTCTAGTAGATCAATACCTTTATGAATAGAAACAGGCATAATTTATTAGTTGTTGATTTCTTTCCATACTTTTCTCTAACACATGTGATCAGAAACTGACTTTTTGAAATTTAGTTCCTGATATTTTCACTTGAATGGTCTTCAAGAGGGCTTGAAGAAGAAGAAAATGATCTGGAATATGTTGAAAAAATATATTATCTAGCTAAGATTGGTTCTGAAGGCAGTTACCAGTGAAATTATAATTGATTCATTAAAATTGTTCCAAAAGCCTTTTTAAAAAGCAATCCAAAAAATGGTAAACTTAATAACATTCCAAGAGTTTTTGAGTAATTGGTGAAGAAGTGCAGAAAATTGCAGGTACACTGAGGAGGAGTAATAGTCTTAGACTCTTAGGAAAATTGGCCAAGTGGGAGACAGTAAGGGAGTTTTTACTTTTATATTGTGTAGCAGGCTGTTGAACTTTCTTGAAATTTCTCCTAACTTCATAAGCAGACTATATGTTTGTAGCCGTGAACTAGGGAACAGTATTAACAATTTGTGAATGAAAATAACCTACCTTACTTTTATTTTCAGTCTCCTCCATTACCATCCGCCTCATCTTGATATTGTTCCATGGACATTAAATGAGACCTTTTCTGCTATTCAGGAAGTAACCCAGTTCTGCACCACTGGTTTTTGTAGCTATCTCGTAAGGCTGCTGGCTGAGAACTGTGTCTATGCAACCTTCCAAGTGCGGAGTGTCAACCAACTGGACAGAGGAGAGTACTGCTCCTACTCCAGGACTCTCACAAAGCTGATTAGCCGTTCTTCAGAAAAAAAAAAAATAATAATTTCCATGTTTTGTATATATCTGACAAAACTGGCAACATCATACAGACTACTGACTTGAAGACAACCTCTTTTATATTTCTCTATTTCTGGGCTGATGAATTTGTTTTCATCTATCTTTTCTCCCTTCAGAATTTTCCTTGGAAAAAAATACTAGCCTAGCTGGTCATTTCTTTGTAAGGTAGTTAGCAATTTTAAGTCTTTCTTTGATCAACTTTTTTTTAATGTGAAAAGTTAGGTAAGAAACTTTTTTACTGCTTTTATGTTTTTCTGTCTTGTTTTGAAACCATGGAGGTTATACACTTTTGGTTCCTAAATAAAACATTAAAAAAATTAACAGCCAAGTCACAAAGATAATGGATTGCACATAGACTAAGGAATAAACTTCAGATTTGTGCTTTTTGTTTCTAATCTTGATGTAAATTTACACTATTTATAAATACATATTTATTGCTTGAAAATATTTGTGAATGGAATGCTGTTATTTTTTCCAGATTTACCTGCCATTGAAATTTTAAGGAGTTCTGTAATTTCAAACACTACTCCTATTACATTTTCTATGTGTAAATAAAACTGCTTAGCATTGTACAGAAACTTTTATTAAAATTGTTTAATGTTTAAAGAGTTTTCTATTGTTTGAGTTTTAAAAAAACTTTATGTATAGTGCCCAGTTTTTGTTCATTTTTCAAATCTGATTATATATATTTTATATATACTTATGTATGTATATATAATATATATAGAAATCTGGATATATATGTATAAAGATTTAGAACTTAAATTTTTCTCATTTTAAGTTTCACATCTATGGTAGATTTTTGAGGTGTCTACTGTAAAGTATTGCTTACAAAAGTATGATTATTTTTAAAGAAATATATATGGTATGTATCTTCAAGACCTAAAATGTCAGACTGGTTTATTGTTAAGTTGCAATTACTGCAATGACAGACCAATAAACAATTGCTGCCAAAATGTAGTATAATAGTAGAAAACAAATAGTGATTGAACTTAAGATTTTAAAGGGAATGTTATATGGGCTTGACAAATCCTGTATATCACTTAGTAGCATTTTATATGGAAAAAGAGATTCAGGATGAAGGGCTCTATTTTAGAATGCAAATAAATTAAGAAACTATTTTTTCTGTTAGGTAATTTTGAAATCTCATACTTTACTGCTTGCATGATATGATGGGGGGGGGGTTGTACTGCAAATTCCCTATCACTAGTAAAATTTAGCAAGCTATATTAGCATTTTCAAGTCACTGCTAGTTAACCTATAGTATTTCATTATATAGTAATGACACCTTGCATTTGTGCCTCCATTTTCTGAAGCATTTGACACATACTCTCATTTTATCATATTGCTTTTTCTACAAAATTTCCAGGAAGCATTAGTGAAGAAGCGTAAAGAATGCTATAAATGAAGTTTATATATATGACTGAACAGAATTTATAATCCTGTCTGGTGAAATGCCAGGCTGATTACCTTAGTCAAGTACTCTTTCAGATAGTTTTGGAGTATGTTGTCCTCCTAGAAACAGTTTGGAGACTGAAAGCATGGGAATGTTTTATTCAATTAGCTAATAATTTGGTAAATATTGAGTATGAGCAGCAATCATCTCTTATTTGTAATTTCAGAAAGAAATAATTTAAAATCAATATCTTAGTTACAAAGCAAGAGTGCTTTGTCTAAGTGCTGCTCAGGATGTTTAACCACTAATATTTTTTAAGTGTTTTTATTGTAAAATCTTCTATCCCAGAGGTCATTGAGAATAAAAGAACTCAAATGAAAATTGCAAGCCAACTGTTTAGAAGGAAAGATTGTAAGAATGCTAAAGCTATACCTGAGTGTTTCTTAACCTGTTTTTGTTTATCTTACGGTGTCTTATTTTCTATGGTTTTATTAAGATAGTTTATTGCCAAGAGATTAATATGTTATCTGACATTTAAGAGAAAATTAGTATAATCCATATTTGGATTATATGTCAAGAAAAATACTAGTTCAGGAGCTTAGCCTTTGAATAGGTAGAGGATAGGGAATAGAAATCAACATCAATCTGAAGTATAATTAGGTAAGCAAATTTCTTTGTAAACTTTTTTTTCAGCAACTTAACATTCTTTATAATTTGCATTTTTGAGGTTTCAGAAAACAGAATTTTTTTCTTTTTACTGTTTGCATAGGTAAACCCATTAAGGCACCCACTATCGGTTCCTTAATAATGAAACAAATTTGTATCATAGCACACATATTGTTTAGAGAAGGAAGCTAATCATAAATGCATAAAAAATTCAGATGTTGATTCAGAAAATGGGAACTAAATCATTCTTTTCTCATTGTCACAAGTTAAATAGGAACTCAATTACCATCAGTATAGCAATTCAACTTGCTTAACCTATTAAGTAATAAAAAAATTTTGACTTCTTTATTTTGAAATGAAATCTAGGCAGTTTTCTAAAGTAACAAGTTGACAATTTGGACCTTCAAAATACTAGTAATTGGTCAACTGAAATTTAAGATTACATAATATTATGAACTTAAAGTGTCTGTTTATCAGAGGAAACTTAATTATGAAATTTTTAAGTTGTCATGTGGATTTCCATTTAGTCAATATATGTACTTAGCATCTGCTAGAAAACTAATATGAATAAGATATGATCCCTGCCTTCTATCCTCCACACACACATCTAAGGTGGGAGTTATGTGTAAATATATTATGCAAAACCTAGAGGAAGTAACAAGAAAGGTGAGTAGTATTGGGGCTTGCATTTCAGCAGGGGTTACATCATCACACCTTGCAGAGCAAGAGTTGGGAACTTCAAGTATTTTGACGTGACTAAGAGGTTGGAGAGAGGAGTATTACAAGACAACTGGAAAGGTAGAAAGGACCTAATGTTGGAAAGCCGCCTCTGACATGAGAGATGTTTAGACTTTACCTTTTAGTTAATATGGAACCATTCACTGGATTTAAGCAAAAGAAGAGCGTTGAGTTTGCAGTAGTCTTCCGGCCTGTTGTAACACATTCCATTTACATTGCTGCCAAGATATTTCTTAAAGCACAGAAATTCAAGGAAGAGATGATTTGGGCTTGAACTTTGGATGTTGTGAAGATGAAAATAAGGGCATAGGTCTAGAAGAGGAGTCAGTTCCACAGAACTCATTAGATGTATTCCAGGTGGGTTAGGGTGCTTCTAACCAGAACAGGAAATACGGAAAAGGAGTTCTGGAGGCAGAAGATAGTGAACTGCCTGTAGGGCATCTAATTTGCTTAGAAAGTAGTTGGATAGTTTGGTTTGGAATTAGGAGTGACCTGGACCGAAGTAAGTATCTGGCTGTCCAGTGAGGTAGTGCTTAAGGCCAGTAAGAGTATACAGAAAGTATCTTACCAAGTGAGGAGAGAAGTGGACCAAATACTGCCCGCTAAGAAACATCACTTAAAGGGCAGACTGCAAAGGAGAAGAAAGCTTAAACTGGCCAGGGGTGGTGGTAGGCAAGCTAGAGCTTTTGAAAAAATAGGAACCACACCATGCTGCAAAGGTAAGGATTAAAGGAATTTCTTTGGGTTGCCATGAGATTGTTAGTGACATTTGCCAGAGCACCCTCAAGTCCTTGACATTTGTCAGGAATCCTTTTGGGTTGCCTTAAGATTGTTGGTGACGTTTGCCAGGGTTCCTTCAGTGACTGCCAGCGGGGGGGGGAAAGGTACTGAATTTGAGAAAGACGGGTCAGTTCAGTCTTTGCAGGAGCCCCAGATAGGAAATTGTCTTTGGTGAATAGCAAACATCACCAAATTTAACATTGTGTAGCATTATCTTAGCATATTTTACACAGTAATAGTTTTGTATATATACCCTGAAGCTGTCCATGTCATGTTTTGCTTTTGAGAGAAAGATTATTTCACAGTTGAACAGGGAAATGAGAATAGTTTTTTGTCAGTGTGGCTTAAAGATACCTAGCATTTACTGAGAACTTGTGCAAAGCGCAGTGCTAAGTACTTTATATACATTCTATTAATCCTCAGAATGACTCTCTGTCTTAAGTACTGTCTTATCCCCATCTTTACAGATAAGTAAACTGAGGCAAAGAGAGATCATGTAAGTTGCCTAAAATTTGTGGTTATTAAGTAGTGAAGCTGGGATTCCAACTCTAGCAATATGACTCCAGAGTAAGTGCTATTCTACCCCCACTGTAGAGAGAGAGGAGTTGCTAAGTGCTTCCCTATAGTCATACCTGAAAGCAACTTTTCGTTTTTAATATTTCTTTTACAAGATCCAGATGTCCTTAAATTTGATAACCTATAATTGAAAGGGGCCACTATTAATAATTGGGTTGGGCAAACTGGGATGTGTGGCATAGTGTGTTAGTCTTCGGAAGAAGCATTTTGGAAGTAGTATCTACTTCCAACATCATACTCCTAAATTTTTGCACTCTTAGAATGGAAAGGATGCATGTGTTTAGGTGCATTAGGACCCACAATTGTGGCTGAAACATGGTGAATTATCAGGGTGAAGATGCATACAATGAATTAAAAAGTGGAAATGGAAGAGGAAGGGGAAATTCTGTTTTTAAGTTTCAGTGATGTCCACTGAGTTGTTTCCATCCTACAATCAACTAATGGCACTTCAAAAAATGATATGAGAGGAAAATTAGTGAGTCAGATATTCTTACTGTAAAGAGTATTAATATGCATTTTTTCTAACCCCCTGGCCCGACTACCATTTACCAATCTAGTTTAAGATAAGAATCTGGTTTAACATATCAAAATATGATTTTTAAGTGTGTTAACCTGAAAAAAGTATACAGTCACTGTTTTCTCAGGGTTTTAAAACCATTCAGTGCCATGTAGTTTACTTCTGTCATTAAACATGTTTTAATGTGAACCAACAGGAAAATTCCTAATGAAAATAAGGACTATCCTAATGAAAATAAGGACTATCCTAATGTAATTATAACTCTGTGTGTGCGCGATGACGTCAAATAGATTCAAGGTGTGATTAACACAAAGCAATACTCTGAATCACACCCACTTTCAAAAATGCCCAGACATAACATCTGTTATAGAGAGGGAAGAAAAGAGGAGAAAGTGAATACACTGACTGATTTTGTATGCTTATACAGTTAATTGTAGTTAAGCATTAACTTTAGCTCTCTACTTGTGGTAGAATAATAACAGTTGGCGGAGTGAAAGTAGATAAGAATGTTATCTTTAGAAAACTTTATATAAGTGATTTAAATGTCATTATTTTTCATTAAATGTACTCGGATGCAACTTTTGAGATGGCTGCACATGGAAAGGAATAAATGTCTAATAAATGGAAATTAGTACCCAAATCTGTGATCTACGGTCAGCAAGATTTTCTGGGTTGAGGTACTGAAAACGTTTGGGGGACAAGTTCAAAACTGTATGAGATACTGATGCATCAAAAGTTTCAGTAAAGAAGAAAACTGCAAAGTACCAAAGACTTGAAAATACAAGTACTGTGTACAAAACCTGAATAGTTTTAAAATATTGATCAACCTGCAGATTATCCCATCATAAATTGTTCCATATCAGGTAGGGCTTGTGGTCCATGAGTTAAAATTCCTCTGTAAGACTGTCTCCAACTGCTCCTCCAGAAAACATCAGTCTGCTGAAAGTTTCATCAATAAGAGCCCATTGAAATGCTGTGTGTGAACAGTAGGTAATCTGCTAGTTAACCTCAAAAGGCCATGAAATGCTAGTGCTCTGAAATGCGCCTTTTAGGTTTGCTTCCGCCTCCACTGAGTTTCCTCTCTCCCTCCATCTCTCTCTTATTTCTTGTTTTGGTCTAACCTTTTTACCCCCTCTTCCCTCCTAATTCAACTCTTCAATTATTCTTATTAAATAATCATGATAGAATATTTAATGTTTTAAAGCTTTTTATCATCTTAATTTTTATAAATGTATTGAAATATAACATGCATAAAGTGCACAAATCATAAGAATACACACAGCTTGATGAGTTATTACAAAGCCAACACCCGTGTAACCAGCCACTTAAAGAAAGAGAACTTTACCAGCACCCCAGGAGCTCCCTTGCTTGTCCTTCCTATTACTACACCCTCACCACTCCCCAAAGGCAGCAATCATTTTTGGCATCCAACACTGTAGATTACTTTCCCGGTTTCCAAACTTTATATACCATATGTATTTATTTGTTTCTGGCTTCTTTCACATTTGCTTTCTCTTTCACATTTTATAGATAGACACTTTTATTTATTTTTTATTATTACTGACCATTTATTGTTTATTTATTTATTTATTTTTGTCTTTTTCGTGACCGGTAAGGGGATCACAACCCTTTGGTGTGGTGTCGCCCACACCGCGCTCAGCCAGTGAGCGCACTGGCCATTACTGACCATTTAAAAGTCAGTTGCAGGGGCTGACCCCGTGGCGCACTCGGGAGAGTGTGGCGCTGGGAGTGCAGCGTTGCTCCCGCCGCGGGTTCAGATCCTATATAGGAATTGCCGGTGTGCAGGCGCACCAAGGGTTGTGATCCCCTTACCGGTCACGAAAAAGACAAAAAGGCAAAAATAAAAAATAAATAAAAGTCAGTTGCAGACTTCATGACACTTTGCCCCTAAATATCCACCACGCATTTTGTAAAAATACGGAATCTAAAACATGCCATTACATATCTAAGAATTAATAATTCCAATATCTAATATCCAGTTCAAATTAAAAATGTCTTTCTGTTTGGTTTTTTTTTTTTTTTTTTTTTTTTTTTTTTTTTTTTTTTTTTTTTTTTTTTTTTTTTTTTTTTTTTTTTTTTTTTTTTTTTTTTTTTTTTTTTTTTTTTTTTTTTTTTTTTTTTTTTTTTTTTTTTTTTTTTAGTGCCCAGATTGAATCAAGATTAATGCACTGTATTTTTGTTTGTTTAGTCTCTTTTAATCCACTGTTCCGTTCCCTTGTTTTTTTATGACATCGACTTAAGAGTCCAGGACATTGTCTTTTACATACTGTTCTGTATGCTGTATTTGTCTGATTGTTTCCTCATGGTATCATTTAACTTAGGTGAGGTTTAACATAGATGTTGTGTACCTGATATTGTGTCATATCAAGAGGCACATTATGTCAGATCGTCTCACTCTGTGATGCTGTTTGATCACTTTGTTAAGGTAGTGACTGCCAGGTATTTCCACCGTAAAGGTACATTTTTCATTTTCTGAGTACTCTATGGGGGTGATACTTTGGCACTATGAGAATATCCGGTCCTCAACAACATTTTACTTCGTGTTTTAACCCACTGATCATTTTTTACTTAATTGAGGATTGAAAAATTTCTAATTCTATCATTCCAGCTGTGTTAGCTGGTACTCTTCTCTAAAAAAGTGTCTCATTTTTCTTCTGTGACTTTTTTTCTCTGAGTATTACTATGAATTCATGGATTTTTCAAAGCTTTACAACCAATTACAGGCATTACACTTTTTTGATCCTCAAATTGTCTCAAGCTGGCTCCTGAGTCCTTTTGACACACCCCTCCTAAGTCTATCACTTCTTTTCGCTTCTGGCACAGCAAGGTGTCCCAGGCTCACTTTCTCCCCTTATATTTTCTCTGCCTCAGCCCTGGGATCAGCCATTTCTCAAAGAACCTCACTTCCTTTTATTGTAAAAATGTATTTAGAAATCAAGATCTGGGTGCTAAATATGTGTGTTACTACTGTGGTATCATTGTTTCTAAGCCTTTTTTGTAGACACCTATTATTTTTTTTAAAAATCTGAGCTTATATTTTCAATTCACATGTAATATTGCAGGTTTTTCCTTACCTTTTGTATTTGTCTTTTTTCCTTCTTACATGCAATTTTTGTTCCTAATAACATTAATATATTTTATTTGCTTTATCCTATAATAAATATAAAAATTTCAAAACCCAATATTATTACCAACCATAAACCTATTGATGATTAAGATTTCTCTGTAATTGTTCGGTCATCAGAATATATATATCACTAAGGTCATACAGAAAAAGTGTTCAAAAGTTACTTATGATTTTCTTTGTGTGGTTATGCTACCAATTTGATATACAATTAGGTTCTTTCTATTTTCTATTTTGCTTTTTTCTTTTGATCTAACTTTATTTTCAAAATATATAACATTTACATCATTCAAAATGCAAAACTATATTAAAAGGTACTTTCAGAGAAGTCTTGCCCTTTCACCTTTAAATTGCCTTCACCCACAATCTGTAAATAACCATTTTCAATTCATTAGCTCATATTTCCATTTTTTTTCCAATAACAAGTTTTTATGTACAGTCGTAAGGCTGTAAGACTGTACATATACAATATGTAGCATACTATATATGTTATTTGACATCTTGATTTTTTTTTTCATTGAATATATCCTAAAAATCATCACATAGCAATTGATGGTGCTCCAACATTGTGTGCATGTACCATTTCCTAATGATAGACATTTGGGGTGTTTCCAATCTTTTTCTGTTTCAAATAATGTTGCAATGACCTTATGCCTATGTTGTTTTGTATTTGTGGAGGTATGTTAGTATGTTTCTGTGCTTATAATAGAAATACCTGAAACTGAGTAATTTGGGGCCGGCCTGTGGCTCACTCGGGAGAGTGTGGTGCTGATAACGCCAAGGCCCCGGGTTCGGATCCCATATAGGGATGGCCGGTTCGCTCACTGGGTGAGCGTGGTGCTGACAACACCAAGTCAAGGGTTAAGATCCCCTTACCGGTCATCTTTAAAAAACAAACAAACAAAAAAAAAAACTGAGTAATTTGCAGAGAGACAATATTGCTTATAGTTTTGGAGGCTAGGAAGTACAAAGTCCAGGGAATACACCTGGTGAGGTGACTATAGCAATGCAGAGTGTCACATGGCAAAAATGGCAGAGAGAGCTAACTCCTCACTCATTCTCCTTTTAAAGCCCTCAGAAGCATGCATGTGACTACCACTAAATCATAATTGGATTAATCCATTTAATCGAGCATGGTCCTACAATCTAATCACCTCTCCAAGGCCCCATCTTTTAATTACCATAATAGGATTTCCCATCCTCTTAACACTGTCATAGTGGGGATCAAGACTCCAACACATTAAACTTTGGGGGGACACAATTCAATCCATAATATATATCTTCCAGGTAGAGTCCTAGAAGTTTGATTGCTGGGCCAAAAGGTAAGTGCAGATATAGTTTTGCTCAATATTGCCCTTCATAGATGTATGGTGTTGCACTCACCCCAGCAATGTATCAACATGTCTATTGTCTCCCACAGCCTTGACAACAGAATATATTGTGAAGTATTTGAATTTTGCAAATAAGATAGGTGCAAATGGGATCTTAGGGTAGTTTTGATTTGCATTTCTCTTATGACTAAGGCTGAGCATTTTTTCATATATTTTAGGGCTATTTGCCTGCTTTTTAAACTTGATTTTTTTCTGAGGTATGGTTAGATACAGATAGTTGAACTGATCTTAAGTGTACAGTTTGATGAGTTTTGACAAATATATACACTTGCGTAATCTATGCTCCAATCAAGAACAATGCATTGCCATCACCCTAGAAAGCTCCCTTCTGTCTTTTTCCATTCTATTCTCTTCCTCTTCTACCCCCTTGAGGCAACTGCTTTTCTGACTTTTATACCCGTGGATTAATTTTGCTATTCTTCAACCTCATAAAAATGGAAGCATGCAAAATGTACTTTTTTTGTGCTTGAATTCTTTCACCAAGCATAATGTTTTTGAAATTCATCCATGATAATGTGTGCCTACTGAGTTAACCTTTTCCTACCCATGCCGCTTTCCACAAATTTGCATATGATGTCTTTTCATCTTCATTCATTTCAAAATGCTTTGTAATTTCCTCTCTGATTTCTTCTTTCACACATGGATTATTTAGAAGTGTGTTATTTAGCCTCCAAACTTTCAGTGGTTTTCAAGATATTTTTCTTATTGGTTTCTAACTTAATTTCATTGTAGCCAGAGAATATGTTTTGCATGTTTTGAATCCTACCTTTGATTCAACTAAACTTTACTTCCGTGGTGTCTAATTTGCTCTTAATCCCATCCAATGTGTTTTTTTACATCTCAGGCATTGTAATTTTTATCTCTAGAAGTTTGATTTGTATCTTATTATTATTTTCCATGTCTCCAACTTTCCTTTCCCTTCTTGAACATATGCAATGTAGTTTAATAGCTCTTTCAAAGTCCCTGTCTACTCATTCTATCATCTGTATCACTTCTAGGCTTATTTTGAGTGATTTTTCTTCTCATTATTAGTCATATTTTCCTGTTTCTTTGCATGCCTGGTAATTTTTTATTTAATACCACGCAGTGCAAATTTTATCTTGTTGGGTTCTGGATTATTGTTTTATTTCTATAAATGTTCTTGGGCTTATCCTAGGATGCAGTTAAGTTATTTGGAAACAGTTTGAACATTTCAGGACTTGCTTTTAAGCTTTGTTAGGTGAGATTAGAGCAGTGTTGAATCAAGTTCTAATTTTGTTCCACTACTGGAGCACAACCACTCAAAGTACTCTACCTGATGCCATGTGATTTATGAAGTTTTTCCAGTTCATTTGGGGGGAACCGGAACTATTATTGTCTGAGTTAGCTACAGGGATTCTTCTCTCTGTGATTCCCCTCTCCACTACCCATCCTGGCCCCACACACCCATGCTGGTCCTTTTCACTGAAGCCTTGAAAAGAATCCTAGGCAAATCTCTGTGCATCTCTATCTATTCCAGTACTCGGCCCTGTAAATTTTAGCTATCTTGGCATCCTTGAATTTTCAACTCTGTCTTTTCAACTCAAGGAAACCACTGGGCTCTGTTTGAGTTCTCTCTACATGGGCTGCATCCTGGAAACTCTCTCCAAGCAATGATCTTAGGCAATTACAGGGCTCACTCCATTCATTTCCCTTTTTGCAGTGATCACTGTCTCGTGTTGCTTGTTTTCCAGTATCTGAAAACCATTGCTTTATATATTTTTTCAGTTTTTTACTTGTTTAAGGCAAGTTGGTAAGTCAGTCCTGTTATTCCATGTTTTCTGGAAGCAAAAAGTCTGTTTTTTAATATAGAACTATCTTCCTTCACACTCATATTTCAAACCTGTTGTTGACAGCTAACCTCAACTTGCATCAGCTAGGTTTATTTTTAAGACCTCAGACTGATGTTAAGTCAGGGGACAGTCATGAGGAGATGTTGATCAAAGGGTAATTGGTCTGTGACAATTTCCCAGAATGAATAAGTTCAGTTAGGCAGAATGAATAAGTTCGGGAGATCTAATGTACAGTTAATGACTATAGTTAATACTGTATTGTATACTTTAAATTTGGTAAGAGAACAACAAGAAAATGGAGGGGACACATCTGGGTGGGAGGGGGAGAGGGAGGAGGGAGGGAGGTTTTGGTGATGGGACACAATAACTAACTACATTGTATATTGACAAAATAAAAAAAAAATAAAAAAAAATTTGGTAAGAGAATAGATCTTAAATGTTCTCATCACACACACACACACACACACACACACACACACACACACACACACACCCTATGAGGGATAGGTGATGGATATGTTAATTAGCTTCATTGTAGTAATCATTTCACAATACATATATAAAAATATCGCAGTGTACACCACAAATATGTACAATTTTTATTTGTCAGTTATACCTCAATAAAGTTGGGGTTAAAACATACTTCATAAAGCTTGTGTAACACAAAAAGTATCTTAAGAGACTTTGGGCACATGGCTTTTATTTTTCAAGTTTTAATCATAGAAACCACATGGCTTTCATGGGGTTCTATTAGGATGGTGTTTTACTCTTATGTACATTTTTTTTGCTTTAATGTAAATATGGAACTAAAATTAAAATGTTATCATTTGCCCATTTTCCATTGTAATAAATAGTTTTAAAAAAAATGTTAGGGGCAGTCTGGTGACCAATGAAGAAAGTCTCTTTTCAAAGCGAGGTTAAATTGGGGGAATTCAGGGTTCAAAACTGGGTTGTCCCTAGAATGTCTACCCATTGTGAATATTCCAGTGGTGATAGTCAACATGTGTGGATAAATGAATGAGTATCCTGGTCCACTGTGTTGTAAACCTGTTAGTTTCCCAGTGAAGACCTTCCTGATGCCTATTATGATGTTATTGGGTAGAATGTTCTATAAACACAGATTAGGTCAAATTAGTTGGTAGTATTGTTCAGATCTCCTATATCTTTGTAGATTTTGTCTGCATGCTCTACCAGTTACAGAGAGAGGAGTGTTGATGTCTCCAAGTATAAGTGTGGATTTGCACATTTTTCCTTTAAATTCCATCATGTTTTGCTTCATGTATTTTGAGGCCCTATAGTTAGGTGCATAAATATTTGGGATGGTTATGTCTTGTTAAAAAAAAAGAGAGAGAGGGCCAGCCCATGGCTCACTCAGGAGAGTGTGGTTCTGATAACACCAAGGCCATGGGTTTGGATCCCATATAGGGATGGCCGGTTAGCTCAATGGCTGAGCATGGTGCTGACAACACCAAGTCAAGGGTCAAGATCCCCTACCAGTCATCTTTAAAAAAAAAAAAGAGAGAGAGAGAGAGAGAAAGCTTCTTTTCCTACCCCAGATCACACTGCATTATGGCCACTCCAAAGGTGGGAGAGTGGAGAATGGGGAGAGGAAGAAAGGGGGACAGGAGAGGTGTGGTAAATTCAGGGAAGACAGGACCAAAGCAGATTTCCAGAGTCTTCTCACATGCCAGCACAACACAAAGAGACCCAGCAAAATGTTTTTGTGCGACTGAGAGCAGTGTGGTTGGGGCCTCAAGAGCTGGTAACACTGAAGAGAGAGGCCTGGTGGCCAGATGAAGAACAAATATGTGTGGTCGAAGGACAGGAGATAAGGGGAAATGAGGCATATTGTTGGATGCTTGCATTGACAGAGACTGGCTCCCCTTTCCCAAACCTTGGTGCCACATAAGCCCCCTGCAGAACAGAGATGCAACAATGGGGAGAGACTCTAACCCTGAATTGACTGTGGTAGTCTCTGCTAGTCAGTGAGTGGGGGCTGTAAATAGAAATTATAGGAAAAAGTTATATTGCTTGTCCATACCATCCCTGGCCTGAGGAATGCATAACTGCTATACACACACACACACACACACACAATGATAACACTAATCAAAAAAAGCTAAAGTGGGTATATTAATATCAGGCAGAATAGATTTCAGAACAAGAAAAATTATCAGCAATAAAAGGGACATTAAATAACAAGGATCTTTATTCAATTTCAACAATTGCTTACAATTTGCCACATTTGCTTTGTCATTTTCTCTCTCTGCGTAATGTTTGTTGTATACATTTTTTTGCTTTCCTGAATCATTTAAAACTAAATAAATATTCATAGCATCGTTATTTATAATAGCCAAAAGGTGGAAACAACCAAATATCTATCAAAGGGTGGATAAATAAAAGTGGTACATCTTTACACTAGAACAGTATTCAGCCATAAAAAGGAATGAGGTACTGACACATTCTACAACATGGATAAATCTTGAAAGCATTATGCTAAATGAAAGAAGCCAGTCACAAAAAATCCACATATTATTTCATTTATATAAAATGTTTAAAATAGGCAAATCTATAGAGAGAGTAGATTAGTGGTTGCCTAAAGCAGGGGAAGGGAGGATGTGGAAATTGGGGGGTAACAGCTAAAAGGTACAGGGTTTCTTTTCAGGATGATGAAAATATTCTAAAATTGATTGTGGTGATAGTCGCATAACTTTGTGAATATACTAAATCGTACACTTCAAATGGGTGAATTTTATAGTTTGTGAATTACATCTCAATACAGCAGTTACAAAAAAGAAATATGAAAGCTGAATAGACCTGTAACAAGTAAGGAGATTGATTAAAGTAGTTTTAGTCCATTTTGTTGCTTATAACAAAATATATGGAACTGGATAATTTATAAGAAAATGAAAATTTATTGCTTACAGTTTCAGAGGCCAAAGTCCAAAGTCCAGGCAACACATCTGGTGAAGGCTTTGTTTGGTGGTGACTTCAGTAACAGCAAGGTCTCACATTGCGAAAATGGTGGAGCAGAGAGCAAAGAGAGAGTGGGAAGGGCAGACTCTCCTCTTCTTTTAAGGCCCTCAGCACCACGCCCCTGACCACCATTTTTAATCCATCCACTACAGCACGGTCCTACAATCCAATCACCTCTTTAAGATTCCACTTTTCAATTACCATAATAGGATCTCCCATGCTCTTAACAGTCACCATGGGAGCCAAGTTTCTAATACATAAAACTTGGGGACACAATTCAAACTTCAGTGAGTTTGGGGGGACATAATTCTGTTAAGGGATGCTCCACTCCCTACTGACCTTAACATATGCATTCTGCTTCTGTACAAGTCGCTTGCTAAAATAAATGGGGGAATAAACAGAGTAGCAGGGCCAATGCCATTTTAGGCGGCTCTGCCATTTTAGCCTGGAAAGTCCTGGGAATCCAGGGTGGGGAGGGGCTACAGGGCTACCCACAAAATTAGCTTATGTATCGCCAGCTTCCTTGCATTGGCTAGATTGTGTCAGGTGTGAAAAATTCCTGCCTAGCTAAAAATAAAAGCTGCGAGAGGTTTCAACTTGGGGCTGTGCACTTTGATTGGCCTGAGTAGCCCTGGCTGCCAGAAATAAATTCTTTTCCCTTTCCTATCACCCGGTTCTCACGGGCAAATTTCTTTTACCCATCGGACATTGGCCATAACATTTGGGGGCTCGTCTGGGATCCCTTAAGCCTCTCGAGAACCGTCCTTTTGGCTGTGGGACTCTTTGGATCTCTAGGGGGGAATTCCTGAAAAGACATTCTTCACCCCCAGAGAGACAAACCCACGGCAGGCGCCATTGAATTTGGTGAGTCGACTCCTTGGTTGGGAAAAAAAGGCTAGGCTGGACGCAGCCATAGACGCCTCTTTCCCTGGATCAAACGAGACGTCGTTCTGATCCGTTGGGACCTTTTTTAGGTCGTTGGGACTTGAAGTTTGATTTTAAAGTCTTTTATTATATACGTATCGTTTGTTAGTTTTGGTCTGTGTTTAAGTCCTCCTGTTTATTATATGCGTATCGTTTGTTAGTTTCAGTCTGTGTTTAAGTCCTTCTGTTAGTCTAGTTTTGTTTTGTGTTGTCTGCTATAAGTGTAGCTTGGCCATTTCAGCTCCACAGGACATTGTGGAACAAGGATCCTCCAGATCAACTGTCTTCCAATGTTTTCTTATGAACTTTAACACCTTCTGAGAGAAGGCTGCAGACTTTGGGGCCTCCGTGGACCCTGAAGTCTTGCGATTCCTTTGTGAGATTGATTGGCCGGCCTTCCATGTCGGCTGGCCATTACAGGGCTCTCTTAGCCCCCCCTTAGCTCAGGCTGTCGGACGGGTCATCTTCAGAAAACCCGGACACCCTGATCAGATACCTTATATTCTCATTTGGATTGAAATTCTGTCTTACCCTCCTCCTTGGTTAAAAAGATGTTTTCCAGGGTTAAAGAAAAATGCTTGCTGCCGAGAAACCGCCGCCATTCTCCTGATGAAGCCGCGCCCTGATTCTGCACCTAAGCAAGTTTTATCAACCTCTCCAGGGGAGCCGGACCTGACCTGCCGCCCTCCACCTTATGCAGAGGACCCCACCCAAGTGTCTAACCCACTTATCTCTCCCCCACACCTGCTCTGGGGCCTCTTATCATCTCCAGAGTCCCGCCCCATCAGTGTCCCACCCCAGCAGTGTCCCCTCCTTCCTCGGCTTCCCCTTCTTCACCTTCCTCCACTGGTTCCCCTCCTGGACTCTTCCCCTTGCGTGAGGCCGCAGGGGCAAATGGCCCTTTTATGGTGTATGTTCCCTTTACCACCAGTGATCTTTACAACTGGAAAAACCAGAACCCTCCCTTTTCCGCCGATCCACATGGTCTCATGTCTCTGCTTGAGTCTGTCTCTTATACTCACCAGCCCACCTGGGATGATGGCCTACGATTGTTACAGGCTCTGTTCACTTCTGAGGAACGTGAATGAGTCTGCTGAGAGGCCCAACGGGCTGTCCTGGGCCCCAATGATCTCCCCACGGGTGACCCTGAGCGATTGGCTGCTGTTTTCCCCACCCGCTGCCCCAATTGGGACCCAAATAGTAATAGAGGTAAGGAGGCTCTCGATCGGTTTCGCCAGGTCCTGTTATGAGGGGTTCGAGCTGCAGCCCGAAAACCCACAAACCTATCTAATGTTAGTGAAGTAACCCAACAGCCCGCCCAATCTCCAGGTGCATTCTTAGAGCGCCTCCTACAGGCGAACCGGAACTATACACCCATAGACCCGGAAGCACTGGAAAATCGAAGGGCAGTTAATTTGGCCTTTGTAACTCAGTCTGCACCTGATATAAAATGGAAGTTGCAGAGATTAGAGGGATCTGAGGGCAAGGTTCTTTCAGAGTTGGTAGAAATAGCCCAAAAGGTTTTTGCAAATTGTGACCCACCTGAAGATAAGCAGCTTAAAAGACTAACTAAGGTTCTGCTGGCCACACAAGGCCAACCCAAGAAACCTCAGGCCCCTAAAGGAGCAGTCAACACGGGGGCGGAAAAACACCCACCATTGGATAAAGATCAATGTGCCTACTGTAATCATTGGAAAAAGGCTTGCCCCCAGTTACAGGAAAAGCCTGA
>NW_007727052.1:172994-173825 GCF_000696425.1 Galeopterus variegatus
CCCTCCATCAGGTTTATACAGTGTTGGATTTAAAGGATGCCTTCTTCAGTCTGCCCCTAGCCAAAATCAGCCAGCCTCTGTTTGCCCTCAAATGGGAAGCCCCAGATGGAAGCTACTCTGGTCAACTAACATGGACTAGACTGCCGCAAGGATTTAAAAACTCACCTACGCTGTTTGATGAAGCGCTGAGCTGAGACCTCCAAAATTTCAAGGTAAAGTGGGGATCAAATATAACACTGTTACAATATGTCAATGACTTGCTATTGGCCGCACCCACCCTGGAGATTTGTAAACAAGCCAAAGGGGATTTACTAAAGACCTTACAATACCTAGGATACTGGGTATCCACTAAAAAGGCCCAACTTTGCTCCCTGATGGTGACATATTTGGGATATATCTTAAGTGCAGAGGGGAAAGGAAATTGTCCCCTGACCGCATAACAGCCATCCCAAATATACCAGAGCCAAAGACTAAAAGGCAAATTCGAGAATTCCTAGGAGCTGCAGGGTACTGTCGCTTATGGATTCTCAACTTTGCTGAAATGGCCCAGCCCCTCTATGAGGCTACTAAGGGACCAGGGGATCAAATTGCTTGGACTGAGACTCCAATTGGCATTCAACAACATAGAGGCCGCTCTTACGCAGGCCCCAGCCCTGGCACTGCCCAATCTAGAAAAGCCTTTTACCTTATTTGTAGCTGAAAACAAGGGCATTGCAAAGGGGGTGCTAACCCAAGATCTAGGGCCATGGAAACAACCGGTGACTTACCTGTCACACAAGCTGGACCCAGTGGCCACCGGCTGGCCCACATGCTTACGAGCTACAGCTGCAA
>NW_007727052.1:174457-174985 GCF_000696425.1 Galeopterus variegatus
AAAAATGGGTCAATACTTGGCTCATGAAATTCACCAAGCCACCCATTTAGGGAAAACAAAGATATTAGAATTAATTAGACAGTCATTTAATTTTAAAAATGCATCAAAAATTGTTGAATCATTAACTAACTGATGCCTTGCATGTACTCAAGTAAACTCTAAACAGGTCACTCATCAATGGTCTGGAGTTCAACAAACAGGTAATACTCCAGGAGAACACTGGGAAGTTGATCTCACTGAAGTTACGCCTGGAAGGTATGGATACAAATACCTGCTTGTGTTAGTAGATACGTATTCTGGATGGGTCGAGGCATTTCCTACCAAGTCTGAAACAGCCTCTATAGTAGTAAAAAAATTAATCAATGAAATTTTCCCCCGGTTTGGGCTACCCACAACCCTCGGGTCAGATAATGGACCTGCCTTTACGGCACAAATATCCCGACAATTGGCCAAATGTTTGGGAACAAAATGGAAGTTACATTGCGCCTACCGCCCTCAAAGTTCAGGACAGGTTGAGCGCATGAACAG
>NW_007727052.1:175237-196457 GCF_000696425.1 Galeopterus variegatus
GTCCCTCCATCTAAACCACGAGCCTTAATCTAGAAAAGCTCTCAGCCCCCTCCTCTGGGCCACTGTGACCCCTGCCCTCTGGAGCTCCCGCTCAGCAGAATCTGAGGGACAGACTGAATGGAGGTCTGAGAAGCCAGGAGGATGACAGGAAAGACAAACGTGCCAGCAAGGAGCTTCACTAGCCCAGGGGTCCTCA
Organism: Galeopterus variegatus; assembly: GCF_000696425.1. Lineage (NCBI taxonomy): Eukaryota > Metazoa > Chordata > Mammalia > Dermoptera > Cynocephalidae > Galeopterus > Galeopterus variegatus. The sequence goes on from NW_007727052.1 coordinate 175,434, forward strand.
ACTGGGGGGATTCTGCCCCCAGAGGACACTGGGCAATGTCTGGGGACATTTGTGGTTGTTACAACTGGGGGGAACTCCTAGCATGGAGTGGGTGGAGGCCGGGGACACTGCTCAGCACCTGCAGTGCCCAGGGAAGGATCTGACCCTGTTAAGGTCAGTAGGGGTTGGGGTGTCCCTTACGATGGTATGGAGTTTGACAAACAGGTAATACTCCAGGAGAACACTGGGAAGTTGATTTCACTGAAGTTACGCCTGGAAGGAGCCACCCAGACCCATCCCTCAACCCGGGGACTTGGTGTACATGAAGAAGTTAACTGCCTCGTCCCTCCAGCCCCGCTGGACTGGACCATACCCAGTGATCCTCAGCACGCCCACAGCTATAAAGGTTGCCCAAAAGGACACTTGGATACATTGGACTCACGTCAAACCGGCACCGAACTCAAACCCCAACACCGACTGCTGGAGCGTCCAGACCACCGACCGCCCAACTAAGATAAGCCTAGAGAGACTTTAACATGCTTTTTAAAATTCAACCCCTAAGATAGCAATGATTTGCTATAGCTACAACAACAGGGGGGAATGTTAAGGGATGCCCCAATCCCTACTGACCTTAACATATGCATTCTGCTTCTGTACAAGTCACTTGCTAAAATAAATGAGGGAATAAACAGAGTAGCAGGGCCAACTCCATTTTAGGCGGCTCTGCCATTTTAGCCTGGAAAGTCCTGGGAATGCAGGCTGGGGAGGGGCTACAGGGCTAACCACAAAATTAGCTTATGTATCGCTGGCTTGCTTGCATTGGCTAGATTGTGTCAGGTGCGAAGAATTTCCGCCTAGCTAAAAATAAAAGCTGTGAGAGGTTTCAACTCGGGGCTGCACACTTTGATTGGCCTGTGTAGCCCTGGCTGCCAGAAATAAACTCTTTTCCCTTTCCTATCACCCGGTTCTCGTGGGCAAATTTCTTTTACCCGTCGTACGTTGGCCATAACAATTCCATCTACTACAAGTAGTAATTAAAATACTTCCCACAAAGAAAACATAGGCCCAGATGGATTCATTGGTGAGTTCTATCAAATATTTAAAGAAGAAAAATGATATCATTCCTTAACAAACTCTTTCATGAAACAGAAGAGGAGGGGACACTTTCCCACTAATTCTATGAGAACAGTATTATCCTGATACCAAAGCCAGACAAAGAGATCACAAGAAGAAGATCACAGACCAATATCCCATGAACACAGGTGCAAAAATTTCCAAGAAAATACTAGCAAACTGAATTCAGCAATATGCAAAAAAGAGTATGCATTATGAAGTGAAATTTATCCCAGGAATACGAGGTTGGTTTAACATCCAAAACTTAATTAATATAATATACCTTATTAATAAGATAGAAGTCAAAAACCACATGACCATCTCCAAAGTTGGCAGAAAAGCACTGGACGAGTCAAACACCCATCCATGAAAAAAAAAAAAAAAATCAATAAACTCAGATAGAAGGAAACTTCCTCAACTTGATAAAGGCATCAGTGAAAAGCCTACAGCTAACATCACACTGAATGATGAAAGACTGAACACTGTCCCACCAAGAACAGACAAAAGATAAGAATGCTCACTCTCACCACTTTTATTCCATCATTGTACTGGAGATTTTGGTCATTTCAAGAAGGCAAGAAAAAGAAATAAAAGGTGTCCAGCAAGCTTTTTTTGGGGGGGAGAGGGAGTGAGGGGGCTTTTTTTGTCTGCTGTTATTGGTATTTCTGGGTTGCTAGCTTCTGTAACACTAGCCCAGGATATACGAGGCAAAAAGAAAACAGAAGGAACTCACTTGCATGTCACTGTTTAAGGCCCTAAGCCCCTAGTTGATCTTCTGCCTCCTCACTACCGTTTAGAGTCTCCTTACTTTTGTTTTTCATATAATATTCAGGGTTTCTATCTGTACTTAGTGGGAGAAATAGAAAGAAGTGTGTTTTCTCCATCTTGTTCCATAGATAGAGGTCTAAAATATTTATTTTCATTAAAATTTTAATTTTAGAATAATTTTAGATTTTCAGAAAAGTTGCAAATATGGAACAGAGTTCCCTTATACCCTTCATCCAATTTCCCCTGATATTCACATCTTACATAACCACAGTAACTTTGTCAAAACTAAGAAATTAACATTGTAACAATTCTTTTAACTAAACTCCAGACTATTCAGATTTCAGTAGTTTCTCCAATAAAGTAATTTTGCTGTTCTAGGATTCAATCTAGGATACTACATTACATTTAGTAATGTCTCCTTAGTCTCTTCTGGTCTATGACAATTTCTCAGTCCTTCCTTGTTTTTTATGGCCTTAAAATTTTTGAAGATACTGAAAAGCTCTAAAAAGATAAGTAAGAACTGAATACACGGGGAGTCTCCAGGAACAGCAAACTAGGTAGCTTGGGGTCAGGGGTGGGAGGAAGACTTTTCTCTGCTCACTTTAGTTTTGTGGTTTTTGAATTTTGTGTGCTCAGTGAGCATGAGGATATTGCACAGAACCAGCAGAATATGTGTGTGTGTGTATTTGTATACAGAGAGAGAGAGAAGATTCATTTAAAGGAATTGATTCATGTGATTGTGGAGTCTTGGCAAGTACAAAATCTGCTGAGTAGGCCAGCAGGCTGGAGACTCAGGCCAGAGTCGCAGTTGGAGTCCAAAGACAGTCTGTTGGCAAAAACTCCTTCTCGCCTAGGGGAGGTCAGTCTTTGTTCTATTAAGGCCTCAAACAGATTAAATGAACCCCACTCACATTGTAGAGGGTAGGTAGTCTGCTTTACTCAAAGTCCATCAATTTAAATGTTAATCTCATCTGAAAACACCTTCATAGAAACATGTGGAATTATGTTTGACCAAATATCTGGGCACCATGGCCCAACCAAATTGACACATAAAATTAACCATCATACTGCTTATTTTAAAAAAATTATTTATTTGGGCTGGCCCCGTGGCGCACTTGGGAGAGTGCGGTGCTGGGAGCACAGCGACGCTCCCGCCGCGGGTTCGGATCCTATATGGGACTGGCCGGTGCGTTCACTGGCTGAGCGCTGTGCGGGCGACACCACACCAAGGGTTGCGATCCCCTTACTGGTCACGAAAAAGACACACACACAAAAATAAATTATTTATTTAAAAGATATATTTAAAGAGTACTGGTCAGGTATTTTGTAGAATGTCTCTCAGTTTGGGTTTATCTGATGTTTTCTCATGATTAGACTTGAATTATGGGTTTTGCAGAAGAACTCCACAGAGGTAAAGTGCCCTTCTCATCATATCATATTAGGGGACACATAATGTCACATAACTTTATCACTGGTTATTTTGACCTTGATCATTTGATTAAGGTGATATCCACCAGTTACCTCTACTGTAAAGTTACTATTTTCTCTCTCCATACTCTATTCTTTCTGGACAAGTCACTAAATCCAGACCACACTCAAGAGGAAGGAATTAGATTCTACCTCCCAGAGTGAGTATTATCTATATGTATATTACTTGGAATTCTTCTCTAAAGAATATTTGTTTCTTCTCCCCTATTTAGTTATTTAATCATTTATTTATACCAGTATTAATTCATGGATATTTATTTTATTTGGGGGATTATATTCCAATACTATTGTTATTTTGTTGCTCGAATTGTTCTAGCTTTGGCCATAGGGAACTCTTTCACATCGGCTCTTGTGTACTTTTGACATGCCCACATCCATTTTTTTACTTTCTGCACCTCAAGATGCTCCAGGCTCATGTTGTATTCTCTCTGCCTCAGCCCTAGACTTAGTCATTTTTTCTAGGACCCCTGGTTCCTATTATTAAAGAATGGTTTTAGGAACCAAGATCTGGGTGACAGGTATGTTTATTGCTACTGGGATGACTCTGCTTCTAGACCCTCTAAAAGGACAAAACTAGGAAACATATGTATGTGAACTAACATGTATACATCCATATTTATAATTATGTTTCTACCTGCAAATATATTAAAATAAATATGAATTTACTGACATTAAAAAATGTATAAGGATATTGATGTAAAAAATTAAAATCATGCCTTGCCTCCTTAATCTTCCATAATTGTTTCATCTATAACAAAAATAAATTGGATGTCATTACTAAAATAAAGAAATAAATAAATTCAAGTTTATACTGATATCTATAACTTGAATTCAGCATCACAGAGTTCATTCTAGCCTTCTGCCCTCCCCCCTTTTTATATTTGTAACTGCTTACTCTGGAACCATGACTCCTATTTTCTCCAATTTATTTACTTGCTTGTTCAACTCGAGAATACATGTAAAGTAGTTTCAGAATTGCTATCCTGTAGCTCTGTGAGAAAAATCTTTACAAACTAGAGTACAGTATTAATGGATACTTCTTTTTGTCTTTAGTCTTGCAGTAGCTAATTAAAGCACCATTTTCCAAATTTACTTTGGTCCGCTCCTTTTATCCTCGCCCACTTCAATGAAGTTATGTCATACATTTGTAATACAGTTAGATTCATTTGTCACAGTCTGCATTCCATTCTGGAATCCCCTGACATCTTTGTTGATTTTTTAAAATGTGTATAAGATAAAGTTCACTGTGTATGTATAGAGTCAGGTATCCATCACCCAAGTACCATACAGGACAGTTCAATCACCTTAAGAATTTCCCTTTTTCTTCCCCATCACCAGGGCTATTTTGAAGGCTGGTTTCCAAGTATACAGAAACCATAACTCTGACCTACTGAAACTACTGAGATCAGAGGCAGCTGGGGTACAACAGAACGGAAGGATATAATTTCTTCTTTCTGGCTACTTTCTATAGGCTACATGAGAAGCCTGCAGAAGGAACTCCCAGAAGGAACAAAAAAGAGGGTGCTTCCCAGAGACCTAGGTAGTGTCTCCAACCTTCAGCTAGATCCTTATGTTTGTCATATACTGTATTCCACTTGTTGAAGTGGCAAATGGTTGGGATTATATGTCTTTCTCATGGCAAACCACAAAGAGGAAAAGTCTATTCATATAGTCTGGTGGGGAAAAAAATCTCTCAATATTAAGAAAATGACTTCATGACCTAATCTTTAAGCAGCCCTGTGAGAGACCAGAGAGGAGACCTATGCCTATGAATAGAGACCTTGCAATGGGCAATGAATTGAAGCAGGTATGGCGTTTTTCTTACATGACACTAAATTCAATTGAAAATATTTTACTTGGTGTTTTTTTTCATCTCCAGTTATTCATGAGATTGGTTTATAATTTTCTTTCTTTTTCCTTTTTTTTTTTTGCTATCTTTGGCAAGTTTTTGTATAAGGATGTTACTCTTTTTTAAAAATACATTGAAGTTAGAATTCTGTAAAGATGAAAAACTGGATATGAATAGCAACCCAAATCTGGTCTGCTTCTGGGGCTGACAGTTGAGGGCGAGTGAGGCTTTGAATATTATGAGAGTCCTAGTAGGGAGAACTTGGTTAAAGCTTTCTCCTAGATGGACTGGTCAAGACTTGGAAACCAGAGTTGGAGAACCCCAGGGAGAGGATTAGAATGAGACAGATATATGAAAAAGCTCAGGCCACCAAGGCATGGATCTCAAGTGAGACAAGGGGGACTGACATTGGATCCCTACAGGTGGGTTTGATTGTCTAGGCTTCCAATAGGCCAAAGGGAGCTGAACAGGTGAACTGTGTCCTTTCCATGCCTGAGCCTAGAGAAGTGTGAAGAGACCTGGTAGCAGGAAGGTTTTCTCCTGGGACCTCTGTGGGGTACTGGTAGCCTGCCTGCTGCTATAAGGAGCTCATGAGAGGTAAGACCACTTTGTCTTCCACCACTTTGGGGCCTATTGTCCCTGTACTTTCATAACTGGCCCTCAGCCCCAAGGAGAACTAAGTTACCTAAGGGTCCCAGAAGCTAGAGAAAGAAGGTCAATCAGAACAAAAATAGCACGTGTCCAGCAAAACTTGTTCAAGATAAGCACTTGAGTCAAAAAAATATGAACACTTAGGAAGAGTCCTGTGTAGCGCAAAATATTTTCTGAGTCAGCATAACTTCCCCACTACTCAGTTTAGTAGCTGACTAGAAGAGAAGGATGGTCATCAATGGGACACAACTTGGTGGCCTGCAAAGTCAAGTGGAATAAATACTTCAAAGCATGGCACAAGGACACAAAGATGGAAACTGTGAGGAACTTGCACATGTATTGGAGTGAGTGTATGAATAAGTTTCTGTAGTGTATACCCATCAGCAGTGTGAGAGTTACCTTTTCTATACATCCTCTGCAACATTTGGTATTATCAGACTTTTAAATGTTTGCCAATCTGATATATGTCTAGTGGTATATCATGGTATTAATTTGTATTCCCTCTTTGACAAGGAGGTTGAACAGTTTTTCATATGTTCATCAGCTATTTAGATTTCCCCTTTTTTGAAATGGCTTTTTCAGGGTTTGCCCATTTTTATGTTGAATGGTCTGTTTTGCCCTCATTGATATGTAGGTATTCTTTATATATTCTGGATGCGAGTCCCTGGTGAATGAATGTGTTGCAAATACATTCTCCCACTCTGTGGCATGTTTCTTTATGGAGTTTTTTGGTGAGTAAAAAATTTTAATTTTAATGTAGTTAAATGTATCATTCTTTTGCTGTATGGTTACTGCTTTTTTGTCTTGTTTAAGAAAACTTTCCCTGGTCCCATATCATGAAGAATTCTTCTATTTTATATTCTAGAAAGCTTCGAAATTTTTTCACATTTAGTTTTATAATCCATCAGAGTGTTTGTGTAAGGTGTGAGGTAGGGAGCCAGTTGTTAGCCTCTTTCAAGCAGCCAAATCTCCTCACATGAGCAGTGATCTTTTATTATCTCAACCTCTAATGAAGAACCTCAACTGGGCACTCTCTTGCACTTCTCCCCCCTTCTGATTCTCATTAAATCAACATAGTTCAGACCTTTCTTTCTCTCACTTGGAATAGTGACTTCTCTGCCTCACTCAAACACCCCTCATACATAATACCACCACTCGCCTCTTCCTAAAATTCAAAATTCATTATATTAGCCCTGTTTCTGACCCTACCTTTGTTTCCCATGACCTTAAGGATAAAATTTTTGCACATTAGTGCATCATCAAGCTCTTGGCAGACTGTGCTTCTTCCACATTCTTGCCCTATCTTCCCCTCTGTCCCTTTACAAACTCAGTGCTCTGACCCTTCCATTCTACCTGATGACTTTGACCTTTCTTCTGTCATACTCATCTTTGAATTTCTGGTGCTTAGCATTTAGTAGGTGCTCAACAAATGTGTGTTAAAATAAAATTAAATCCAACCTACCCAAAGCACATGTTCTGGTTAGTGGCACATCATAAATGCTTAATAAATGTTTGCTTGTTGAATGAATGAATGACCATCTCTGCAGTTAGTATCTATATCATTAGTTTTGATATCTAACATGGTAAAGTGTTCCTTACTATGATTTACATATCTCATATATTTATGGGATCCAGTCCTTGGAGGAATGAAGCAATAAGTTAATGACAGTCATGTATGACACAACAAAATGTTTCATAGAGACAGTGAATGAGATAGTGAATATAGGGCTGATTATATAATCTGGATAATAAATATAAGAAATGCTTAAAAAGAAAGAGACTACTGACTGAGGGGCAGTGTCAACTGAAAAGGCATTCAGAAGGAGGTAGGTTTCATCTTGATTTTGAAGAATGGTTAGGCCTAGGGAATCCCAAGCAGGGGAAAGAGCAAATGTAGGTGTGGGCTTGGGCATGGGGTTTGATGGGACATTCGGGTTAGAGGCCCCTGCCTCTGCAATCTTATATTGTGGCTTGGCACATGAGGATTTGCCTGGCCTATTCTGGGCTGGCTTCCATCCAGGAAGTTGGTGGTGGGAAATGAACATGAGCAAAGGTCCTGACATCATGAAAGCAATATAGCACGGTGATTAAGCACATGGACTCTAGAGTCAGAACTAGGCTCAAATCCCAAGTCCCCTGCTTACTAGCTATATGTCTGCAGGCAAGTTACTTACTACTGTGGACTGAATTGTGTACCCCCAAAATTCATGTGTTGAAATCCTAACCCTTAATGTGATAATATTCGGAGGTAGGGCCTTTGGAAGGTAATTAGGTTTGGATGAGGTCATGAGTGTGGGTCCCTCATTAATGGGACTAGTGCCCATATATGAAGAGACACCAGAGAATTTGCTTCCTCTCTCTTTCTCTGCCATGTGAGGACACAGTGAGAAGGAGGCCCTCTTCAAGTGAGGACGGTCCTCACCAGACCCCGACTATTTTGGCACCCTGATCTTGGAATTTGGCCTCCAAAAGTGTGACATAATAAATGGCTGTTGTGTAAGCCACCCAGTCTGTGGTACTTTGTTATGGGCAGCCCAAGCTGATGAAGATAAAATGCTTACCTTCTCTAAGCCTCAGTTTCCTCACCCCAAAAAGAAAGTAATATTTACTGCCGAAGGTTTATGTGAGGATGAAATGCAGGCAAAAAACAAACAAGCACATAGACAAAAGTCAGAACAGTTCTTGGCTACAGTGAGTGCTCAACAAATCTCTATGAGAGGCAGGGTGGAGTTACTTCTAGGGACTGGAAATGGGGCAAAGGGCAAACACCCAGGCGTATAGATTCTGCAAAGGAGACTAAATAAATCAGTCTCCCGCATGGGGGATAATCAGTAGTCTTTATTCCATATGCATCACCGATGACCCCTTCTGCATACCATAGGTCAGTTAAGAGATGAATAGATAAGACAGAGTCAGCCATGAAGAAGTTGGTTCAAGCCCCACAGATGGTGCCCAAGTCATTCATGCTAAGCTTGTCAGGCCAGAGTCTGAAGAAACTCAGCCACGCACAAAATTAAACCCTCGAGCCCACAGTCACAGCTCCTATTACCAGCGTGCTGCATTGCCATCAGACCCAGCTGCCTCTGGACTGTGAGAAGCATTGGATGGCTTGCTCGATTAGGACAAATCGGGGCAGCTTCTTTGATGCTCTAAATCTGTCTGTGAGCTGGGCCTCTGGAGATGAGGTCATCCCCTCGGTGTCCTGTCGCTCTTGATGAAGCCCTCAGACCGAGACTTAACTGCCTCAGTCATCCCCAGGAGAAATGGATTCTTCAATAAAACGGGGGTGCATATGTAACATGAAGACCTGTTCAAGAACATTCGCAACAGCTTTATTCACAGTAGCTCCAAACGGGCAAGAACCCAAATGTCCCTCAACGGATGGATAAACAATATGTAATATCTCCATACAATGGAATTCTATTAAACAATAAAAAGGAATGAAATACAGATACACACAACATGGATAGAATTTGAAAACATGCTAAGTGAAAGAAGCTAGATCCAGAAGGGTTCCTACGGTACGATTCCATTTATTTGATGTTTAAGAACAGGCAGAAGTAATCTGTGGTGAGAGAATCCAGAATTATGGTTACCTTTGTTGCAGGTGGGAGGGGGCGTGGCATTGATTGGGAAGTTGCATGAAAGACATTTGTTGAGTGGAAACATTCTCCATCTTGATGGTGCTCACATGGGTATATGTATGTGTGTGTGTACGTGTGTGTGAGTCTGTGTATACTATATGAGGGTACATCAAAAAGTTCATGGAGGGCCGGCCCAGTGGCGCACTGGAGAGTGCGCCACTTGGGAGCGCAGCGGCGCTCCTGCCAAGGGTTCGGATCCCATGTGGAGACCGGTTCCCGCTCACTGGCTGAGCGAGGTGCGGGCACAACATCGAGGGTTGCGATCCTGTTGCTGGTCCCCGGTACGGGCGCAACACTGAGGGTTGCGATCCCGTTACTGGTCAGTAAAAAAGACAAAATAAAAAAGGAAAAAAAAAAAAGTTCATGGAAAGATTCATATTATTATTATTTTTTTTTTAAAAAGATGACCGGTAAGGGGATCTTAACCCTTGATTTGGTGTTGTCAGCACCACGCTCAGCCAGTGAGCAAACCGGCCATCCCTAGATGGGATCCGAACCTGTGGCCTTGGTGTTATCAGCACCGCACTCTCCCGAGTGAGCCACGGGCCGGCCCAAGATTCATATTATTTTTTAATTCCATTTTTTTCACAAACTTTTTAGAGTACCCTCATACATATGAAAAATTGATCAAACTACACTGAAGATGTGTGCCTTTTATGATGTCTAAGTTATACCTCAATTAGAAGAAGGAGAAGAGAAGAAAGAACATGGGTGGGAAGCAGGGAAATGAAGCCATCAATAAACCCAACAAAGCACAAATGGAGGCCAGCAGGATCTGCCACGCGGGCGTGTCCCCTGCAGAGAGGAGGCCGGCAGCTGCAGCCCTGCACCCCTGTGAATGGAGCCAGTGTTCTGGGCCCAGAGGCCCTGCTTGGCTGCTTCCTGCTGGTGCCTGCTGCAGAGTTGGCGCAAGGCTGGGGGGAGGGAGGCTTGACTTGATTTGGGGGCTAGGATTGGCTCTACCGGACCCACAGGCTCCTCAGCCTCCAGAAACGGTCTTTCTGGGGAGACAGATAATTTTGTAAAAATTACATGAGCTGTTGCCAACCCACTTCAGCCTCTTAACCTTTTGGCAGCTGCTTCAGGATCATCACGGAGCTGGCTAAAACAATTTCCAGAGTGCGACAGAGTGGGCACTAATCCCACAGATTTGCTGCCAAACAGGAAAGAAAAATGGCAACTTAAAAAAGGGCAAAGAAATAGTACTTGGAGGCTCAGATTGCTTTAATGAAGGGCCAGAGTGTCTCCCAAAGCTGCAGCTGAGTTCTGTGTTGGGCACAGTGTCCTGCTATTCTCAAAGGACTTGGCTCTCCTGACTTTCTAAACCACAGATGAGGAAGAAATCCTTGTGAACACAGCAGCTCCCGAACCTCCTCTCGTCTCCCCTCCTTCATCCTCCACATTCCCAGCTCCCACCAACACTGTGGGTTGTTTGTGTTGGTTTTCTTAGTTCCTGAGAGTTAACTTGAACATCAAAACTGGTTCAGATTTTTTTTTTTTTCACAGTTAGCCATCATGAAGGCATGTGAAAGTATTCTATCAGGTTTTAACTCACTTTAAAGAAAATACTCATCTTGGTGCCTCAGATGAAGTCTGTTTCAAAGTCAAGACTAAGGCTTAGGAGCCTTGGTCAAGTCTCAGTTGGTTAAACTGTTACAAGAAGGCACAAAAAAGAAATTCCCACACTTTAAAAATGCCTGCATTTTTCATAAAAAAGAAAAAGCAATACACCTGGATGACTTTTATTTTCTTCTTAATCCATGTTAATATTTTCAATTTTTATAATGAGTACATCAATGTTATCATTAAAATATTTTTTAAAGTTCCAAGAGACTACTTGTTAAATGTAGAAAAGTAAAAACGATTTTTAAAAATCCAAAGCCACAGGATCTAAATTCAACCACCATTAATATTTTGGTATCTTTATGTATGTCCAGTCTTATTTCTGTGCAAAACTTTATTAAAAAAAAAAAAAAGCCAAACACAAGAAACAAAACGCAAAACAGCTCAACACATACAGAACATTTTGTGACCTGTTACTTTCACTTAGCATGGGGTCATAAGCATTTTCTCATGGCATTATAACTTCTCTGTAAACAACATTTTAATTTAGTTCTGGGTATAATTGTCTGGGTACAACCCAAATTACTTAGCCATTTCTCTACTCTTGGGTTGGGTTTTTAAGTCATATACAACTCTCTGCTGCTCAAAATAATGGTGTGATTACAATTTCAATGCATAAGTCTTCTGTTTCTTTTATTTTAAAAATGTTGTGCTACATTTAAAAAAAATTTTTTTTAGCAAAGTTATAGATATATATAGTCTGGACAGACATATAGCTCTGTAGGGGTTGTTACAAAAACCAGCTGCCGCCATGTCTCCCTCTCCCTTCGCCTTGCCACATAGGTGACAACAACTTTTAGCTAATTCTTTTGTGTACTTACTGCCACTTCTCTAAACAACAGGTTTGAATGGAAACCTTTTTTTTTTTTTTTTTTTTTGTCTTTTTGTCTTTTGTCCGTGTCCGGCAACGGATCGCAACCCTCAGTGTTGCCCCCGTACCGGACCGGGGACCGGCGACGGGATCGCAAGCCTCGGCGTTGCTCCCGCGCCTCGCTCAGCCAGTGAGCGGGAGCCGGTCTGTATGTGGGATCCGAACCCTCGGGCGGGAGCGCTGCCGCGCTTCCCAAGCGGCGCACTATCCAGTGCGCCACCGGGCCGGCCCTGAATGGAAACCTTGATTTTTGTTTTCCTTCGTAGGCAACTATTGAATCTCCACTGCGGAAGATGGAGATTTATTTTGCTTTGTTTTTCTCCTCCCTGGCCCCCTCTGCCTATTATTTTGGTTAAATCGATATTTCTTGTTTAGATTACTATGTCTATGCAAATGCCATTCAAAGCTGAGCCATGAGGTACACAATGACCACATTTTCTTTCCTACATAACTTTTTGTTTTCTCAGAAGTTCTTAACGGTGGTGTTAATGCCTTTGCTTGGTTTTCTGTGTATTCATTGTTTCTTCAAATTCAAATTCTTCACCAGTTGTCTAAATCTTCTCTCAAAACATTCAGACACATTGGGTTTGTAAGTGTTTCATCTTCCTGAAGGGATGGCTCTTGAAGCCTTGTGACCTGCCCCCCTGTGGACTGGGTGGGCACATGCCTGGAGCACAGCTATCTCCTGACATCTTAAGATACCTTGTTTCCTGCGACTTAGGTCTCCTTTATCTTGGTCTACTGCACCCTTTTGGTAGAACACATCCTCCAATAGCTTCCTAAGACAGAGGTCTTGAAAAAAAGTGTTTGAGAACTTGGATGTCTGAAACTGATAGTTTGAATAGATATACAATTGACTGGTAGTTTGTCTGCATAGTGAATTCAAAGTTGGAAATAGTTTCCCTTCAGAATTTTGAAGTCGTTGTCTTCCGGCTTCTAGTGTTTTTGACACCCCCTCTCTGCCTGCCTCTGGAAAATTGTAGGGTCTTTCTTTTATCCCTAAGGCTCTGAACTTTCATCTATTGTGATGGGCACTCCAAAAGTCCTTGCAGTGGAAACACTAATGGCCTTTAATTCTGGGAAATTTAATTTTCTTGTTGATTTCCTCTTGTGTGTGTGTCTGTATGTTTGTGTTTCTATCTGTGTTTGGATATATGTGTCTGTGTGTGTCTTTGATCTGTATGTGTCTTTGTGTGGGTGCCTATGTCACTGCATGGTGTCTGTGTTTATGTATGTATCTGTGTGTGTGTCTTCTCTTTGGAACTCTTGTTATTTGTATATTAGATGTCCTGGACCAATTCTGGAATTAATTTTTTTTTCTTGCTTTTAGTCTAACTTTTTGCTCGACTTCCTGAGAGTTTTCCCACTGGCCAAACCTGAGAAAAAAACTTTTTTTAAATACTGATCTATGATTATTATTATTATTATTAATTATAAGTACATTATTATCACTAATCATGATTTTTCTTTATGCCCTTTACCCAACCTAGCCCTTGTCAACCCCCCCCTTCCCCCCATCTCTAGTATCCTTAGGTTTGTTTTTCCCTTCTCAAAGTTCAATGTATTGTTATGGTCTTTTCTTACTTTCTTTCTTGCTTGCCTGCTTTCTTTCTTAGCACCCACTTATAAGTGAGAATATGTGGTATTTCTCTTTCCTTGTCTGGCTTATTTCACTTAACGTAATTTTCTCCAGACTCATCCATGTTGCTGCAAATGGCAGAATTTCATTCTTTTTTATGGCTGAGTAGTATTCCATTGTGTATATATACCACGTTTTCCTTATCCAGTCATCCATTGATGGACGTTTAGGTTGGTTCCACATCTTGGCTGTTGTAAATAGAGCTGCGGTGAACATGGGAGTGCAAGTTTCCCTTCGATGTGATGATTTCCATTCCTTTAAATATATACCCAATAGTGGGATTGCTGCATCATATGATAGTTCTATCTGTAGTTGTTTGAGAAAACTCCATACTGTTCTCCATAATGGCTGTGCTAATTTACAGTCCCACAAACAGTGGAGAAGAGTTCCCTTTCCCCGTATCCTTGCCAGCACTTGTCGTTCTTGGTCTTTTTAATTATGGCCAGTCTAATTGGACTGAGATAATATCTCAATGTGATTTGCATTTCTCTGATGACTACTGATGTTGAGCATTTTTTTCATACACCAGCAGCCCATTTGTATGTCTTCCTTTGAAAAATGTCTATTTATATCCTTTGCCCATTTTTTAATTGGATTTTTTTTACCGTATAGTTGAGTTCTTTATATATTCTTTATATATCCCTTGTTAGATGTGTAATTTACAAATATTTTCTCCCATTCTGTGGGGTTTTTTTCTGCTCTGTTAATTGTTTCCTTTGCTGTGCAGAAGCTTTTTAATTTTATATTGTCCCATTTGTTTATTTTTCTTATGTTGCTTGTGCTTTGGGGTTCTTATTCATAAAGTCTTTGCCCAGTCCTAATTCCTGAAGTGTTTTCCCTATGTTTTCCATTTAGTAATTTTATGGTTTGGGGTCTTATATTTATGTCTTTAACCCATTTCGAGTTGATTTTGGTATGCCAGGAGAGGTGCGGGTCCGGTTTCATTCTTCTGCATATAGAAGTCCAATTTTCCCAGCACCATTTATTGAAGAGGCAGTCCTATACGAAGTTATTACGTTTCCTCACCCCAAAAAGAAAGTAATATTTACTGCCGAAGGTTTATGTGAGGATGAAATGCAGGCAAAAAACAAACAAGCACATAGACAAAAGTCAGAACAGTTCTTGGCTACAGTGAGTGCTCAACAACTGACTATAAGTATATGGGTTGATTCCCGGGTTTTCTACTCTGTTTCATTGATCTGATTGTCTGTTTTCATGCCAGTACTATGCTGTTTTGGTTATAATAGTTTTGTAATATAATTTGAAGTTGGGTGGTGTTATGCCTCCAGCTTTATTTTCTTGCTCGGGATTGTTTTGGCTATTCGGGTTCTTTGTATTTGTAGTTCCATATGAATGTTAAGATTACTTTTTCTATTTCTGTGAAGAATAACATTGGTATTTTGATGGGGACTGCACTGAATCTGTAGATTGCTTTGGGTAGAATAGACATTTTCACAATGTTAGTTCTTCCCATCCAAGAGCATGGTATATCTTTCCATCTTTTTGTGGTGTTTTTAATTTCTTTCAGTAGTGATTTGTAGTTCTTATTGTAGAGATCTTTTGCCTCCTTGGTTAAATTGATTCCTAGGTATTTTATTTTTTTAGCAAATATTGTAAATAGGCTCACTTTCTTGATTTCTTTTTGTGCTAGTTCATTACTGGAGTATTAAAATGCTACTGATTTGGGGGTGTTAATTTTGTATCATGCAATATTATTGAAATTGTTGATCAGCTTAGAGGTTTTTAGTAGAGTCTATAGGATTTCTATATATAACATCATGTTGTCCGCAAACAGGGATAGTTTGACTTTGTCCTTTCCAATCTGGACACCTTTTATTTCTTTCCCTTGCCTGATTGCTCTAGCTATTGCTTCCAATATTATGCTAAATAGGAGTGATGAGAGTGGGCATCTTTGTCTTGTTCCTGTTCTTAAGGGAAAAGCTTTCAACTTTCCCCCATTTAGGATGATATTAGCAATTGGTTTGTCATATATAGCTCTTATTGTGTTGAGATAATTTCCTTCTATACCTAATTTACTGACAGTCTTTATCATGAAGGATGTTGAATTTTGTCAAATGCTTTTTCTGCATCTATTGAGATAATCATAATGATTTTTGTCCTTGATTTTGCTGATGTGATGTATCACATTTATTGACTTACATATGTTGAACCATCCTTGTATCCCTGGGATAAATCCCACTTGATCATGATGTATAATTTTTTTGATGTGTTGCTGTATTCTGATTGATAATATTTTATTGAGGATTTTTGCATCTATGTTGGTCAATGATATTGGCCTGTAATTTTCTTTTTTTGCTGTATCTTTGCCTGGTTTGGGTATCAGGATGGTGCTGGCCTCATAGAATGAGTTTGGGAGAATGGTTTCTGTTTCAATTTTTGGGGTGTTTGAAGAGAAGTGGTATTAATTCTTCTTTAAAGGTTTGATAAAATTCAGCTGTAAAGCCATCTGGCCCTGGGCTTTCCTTTGTTGGAAGATTGCTGATTACTGCTTCAATCTTGTTGCTTGTTATTGGTCTGTTCAAGTTTTCTATTTCTTCTTGTTTCAGTCTTGGAAATTTGTATTTGTCCAGAAATTTGTCCTTTTACTCCATGTTTTCATATTTATTGGTGTATAGTTGTTTGTAATAATCTCTGATGGTTCTTTGTATTTCTGTGGTGTCAGTTGTAACGTCTCCCTTTTTATTTCTGATTTTCGTTATTTGGGTCTTCTCTCTCTTTTTTTTTTTTGTTAACCTAGATAGAGGAGAGTTACTGTTGCTTGTTGGACCTATTTTTGGCACTAACATAGGGAAATTGAGACCACAAGGGGTGGACTTATGCAAATCGAATGGCTGGGCATGCTCAATAGAGAGGGGTTATATAACTGTAGTAGCTGAGCATACTCAGTAAAGTGGAGTTTATCCTTTGAATAACCTTCCACTAGTGGTGCTAAAGAGTACAGAATATTTTTGAATATGTCTGGTGAATGTGATAGAATCTGACCAATGAACATGCCCTAAAAGGAGACCAACAGTGCATGTGCAAGACTATGTTACATAACAGGGAACCACCCCATTAATTGAATATACATTAGATAGTATGAATATGTATTAGATAGTGAAACTATAAAAGCTGAATCCTGGTAGAAGATGGGGCAGTTGCTCATTCTCTCTAGGGCCCACCTGCACTCTGCCTGTGGAGTATTTCTTTCTTTTTGTATGAAAAAACTTACTTTCAGCAAACAGCTGCTCAGTGTCTTGAGCCAGCCTGCACTCTGTACTAAACTTTAAGTGTATATTCCTTACTTTTGTATTAAACTTGATTCGGGTCCTGCTCAGACTCTGGAGCTAGGCTACACTTTCTCTGTGAAATCTGTATCTTTTATTCATTACGTTAAACCAGTTCTCACTTTCTATGTGACTCTGATCTTGAATTCTTTCTTGTGGCAGAGTCAAGAGGTAAGAGGGCGTGGGTTGAGTCCGGCTCTTGGGCCTCCCAGATCCTCCCCTCTGGCATCAGTCTCAAAGTATTTCCTCTCCAGTCATTAACTTTACAGTGGAGAAACCTAGTAGACCTCACCTTAACCAAGTGAACATAACCAATAATGGGACAAACTGACCTCATATGTCTTTTGACAGGATGCAATAAAGAGAGCACAGCACCACTTCTGAGGTATTCCTACCAAAAATGAAAAAGCTAAATTGAATCATGAGGGAACATCAGAAAAACCCAAATTGAGGGATATTCTACAAAATAATCATCCTTCCCACTTCAAAGATGTCAAAGTGATGAAACACACATACACACAAGAAGACTGAGAAAATATTCCAGATTAAAGGAGACTAGAGAGATACAACAACTAAATGCAATATATCCTGGATTGGATCCTGGGCCAGGAAAAAAAATTTCTGTGAAGGACATTATTGGGGATTTTGGCAAAATTTGCGTAAGAGATGTTGTTAGATAATAGTGTTGTATCAATGTTTTTGATAATCATACTGTGATTATGTAAACCTTTATTTTGTTCTTAGGATATATACCATGAAGTATTTAGGGGCATGGTTGTAAGTTCTCTAAAATGGCTCAGAAAAAAATGGGGGATGGGGAGAATGCTAGGCGGAGCAATACAGGGAGGGAGTGAAAGAGAAGCAAACGTGGAGAAAAAGCAAACAATTGGGAATATGGATGCAGGGTATGTGGGAGCTATTTGTACTTTTCTTTCAACTTTTCTGAAGCCCTGAAATTATTTCCAAATAATGTTAGCCAAAAAAACCCTAGAAAATTAAAGAAATGGGGAACTAAAAAGATGACTGAGTGCTCTGGGTGGCCAGTGGGATTTGCCAGCTGTGACCCTCGCTGTGGGAACCTGGCTATGGGGGCGGTGGTTGAAGGCCTTCTGGTGTCAGGTCTTTTGGTCTTTTTTCTGGGGGTTCACACTTGCATTCTTCTGCCTGGAGGTGAAGGCCAGGCTGCCAGTGCAGGGGAGGGTGGGGGCTCACAGCCACTGTGCATGTATGCCTTCGATCCCCCAGTTTTCAGTGTGACCTGTCACCCTAATCTCTGCATGCTGTCCCTGAAGACCCTTTGATTGACTCTCTCCAGGGCATGTTTTGTTGGCCTTGGAGGGCCATCTCCTGGCTGTGAAGAGTGGGGGGATGAGGCATCCATGTCGCAGGCACCTCTTTCCCCTCAGTTCCTGAGGGATCTAGTGCCACCAATTCCTCAACCTTCTGGGGGATTTCGTGGTGTAAATTGGGTTGGTTCTCAGCATTCTTTGCTGCCAGCTTAGGATTCAGTGCCTATTAAAAATTCCACTTACTGTCACTGTAGTAGGGGTTACAAGTGTTACATCCGTGATTTTTAACAACCAGTCTATGCGTAAATCCTTCTGCATTCTTGATTACTTCCTTTGGATCGCATCCCAGAAATGGAATTACTGCGTAGAGTGTGTCATCCTTTTTGAGGCTGTTCATGAACTTTGACAAATTGCTTTTCAATAAGATAATATTCTCACCAAGTTTCCATGACTTGCCTCTTTTCCCAGATTTGTGCCTGCTTTGGGTAGGATCGTTAAAAAAATAAAATGTTAATTTTTTTTTTGGTGGCTGGCTGGTAAGGGGATCTGAACCCCTTGACCTTGGTGTTATAAAGCTGCTCTCTAACCAACTGAGCTAACCAGCCAGGCCCTAGTTGTTATTCTGACAAGAGGAAGACTCACTTTTGGCACAATTCCGCTTAAAGCCTGCTGTTGCGGAGAGAAGCTCCAGGTATGGGCAGAAGGCAGAAAGGTGGATTTAGCTAAATGGTGGAGGTGGGGGTGGCAGGATGGGTTTAACTCATGCCGGGCACCCTCTTGACAAGAGGACGGAGGTGTGTGTGTAGAAGGGAAGGAACTGGAAGTGAGTGTGGAGGGGCAGCCCTGGTTCTAGCACAGGCACATCCACTTGGGCAAATTAAATCAGAGAGAGAGAGAGAGAGAAAGGGCAATAACAACGGAAATGGTGTAGCAAAGCTTCTACACAGTGCACATTACCCTAGAGGAAGCCCCGGACGGGAGACCTGAATCTCCCTTCTAAGCCAGCTCATTTTCCATGTGTGTCTTGTAGTTTGGACCATCTTGTCACACAGGCAATGCTTTAGTGTTTGAGATGTGTATTTTGTTTCATACAGCACAGCCCTGATATGCAAGCTGACCTATTCATCTGGTGCCGAACCCATTTCTGATTTATGCATTAAGTTGTTTTGTCTTTAACTTTTTACTTTGGAATAATTTTAGACGGACAGAAAAGTTCCAAAATAGTATACAGAGTTCCTATACAGGAACTATATGTACCTATACCCTTTACCCAACTTCCTCTTGTGTTGACATCTTACATAGCCACAGTATGATTATTGAAACTAAGAAATGAACACTGATAAAATGCTATTTGCTCATCTATAGACTTTATTCGAATTTCACCAATTGTCCCACTGGGAAAGAGAGATGCAGCCTGCTGCAGCCGGGGGCGGGTTCAGCCTTGCGAGCTCGGCCTCACCCCTGGTGGTGTCCAGAGCTGGCCTTCATGTTCTCCTTGAACATAAACAATTTCTCAGTATGTCAACATCAAACAAGGCCACTCTGTGACCAAGATAGATCAAGACAAAGCAAGGCCACTCTGTCCTCATGTCTGAACACAAAAAGCAACATGAACATTGTTCAAACAAAAATGACTGAACATCCCCCTATCCTGGTTAATATGAGGCTGTGAGTGACTGCTGCTGCTTTGCTAATTACAGCTTCAGCCACACTTCAGTCCTCCTGCCCTACAGATGAGATGTATTGACATATATGCAATCCCAGAATTTCCCCTTCCTGACAGCATCCAGCACGGAGCATTACAAGTGAGCATGAAAGGCAGCATCCTGTAACAACACTTTTATGCTTTGCTTTTTCTCCCCACTTAGCACCGTAACCTGGAAATCATTCCATATCAGTAACTAGAGCTCTTTCTCACCATGTGTGCAGCTGTATGGCGCTGCATTGTGTGGGTGCACTGTAGTTCGTTCAACCACTCCCCTACTTTTGGGCATTTAGATTGTTTTCAATATATTGCAATTACAGCAAATAACTGCTTATTCATTGCAAATTATTTGCTTATTCATTACTCAGTTGCAATGAATACCATTGCTCGATGAATAACTTTGGTGCACTGACTTTTGTGAGAGGGGCAGATACAGGATCCGAAGGCAGACATATCTGCTTCCAGAGCCAAAACTCCCTCCGAGGTGCCACAGTGCCTCTAGAGTCACGATCCAGGCCTGATCCCCTGAGTGTGACAGGGGTGTTCATCTACTTCAACAAAGAGCTCCAATGGGTGGGCCACTTGCACAGGTTGCCTAGCCCACCTTTGCCAGTTGATTCCTCTGAGTTGCCTTCCTAGAGGGTCATTATATCTGTGAATGTGGGGGCCCCTGTCTGTGTGTGGACCCTCCCTCACAGCCCTCAGCTGTGCTTAGACAATGCCATGAGGAGCTGTAGACAGACCAAAGTATGCGTGCATGCATGTGAGCTTAGCTGTGCCAATATATGTGGGCAACAGGCCCAAAGTGGGCAGAAAAGCCACCTCACACGAACTGGCAGCGAGGCTGGAGCTTTCAATGGGCCAGGATGTGCTCCTCTTGTCTCTTCATATACTGAGCACGGATGGACTTCTTCAGGCTCCTAACATTACCTGCTTGAGGAAGGTTTCCTTCTGAGCCTGGGGGAGGGCCGGGCTGGGGAGACGAGTATAGTGACCATGAATGATTGACCCAGGGCCTGGATGGGGGAGGGAAGAGGAATGGCCCAGTCGGACCGCCCAGCAGCCTGAGGCATCCCCTCTGGGCTGGAGTAGAGACGGGGGGGGGGGGGGGGGGGGGG
>NW_007727052.1:196622-206317 GCF_000696425.1 Galeopterus variegatus
GCGGCCGGGATCAGGGTCCTTCCCAAGAGGCTGCTGTGTCCACCTTGGCTGTGCAGGGAACCTGTTCAGCTGGGAGACTCTCTCTTCTTTCCCTACATTTGTCTTCAAATACAGAATGCCCACGTCCAGGTTCTTGCAAGACATCATGTTATTTAAACAGGACAATAACACTGCCAGGGTAAATCTTTTTGTCCCCATTTTATGGATGAGGAAAGTGAGGCTTAGAAAGGTTACTTACCCTACCCGAGGTTATAAAGTAACCAGTAGAGTCATGATTTGATGCCAGATCTGTCTGATTTTTCAAAAAGAACACAAAGACAGCAAATTATTTATTTTAACTCTAGAGAGAATGTTCAGGCTCTTGGAATCACTTATAGGCAGAAGTCAGATGTTACAGGGGAAACTGGGAAAGTAGGAAACCTAAAAACGGTCACTTCAAGCAAATCACTTAAACCAATTTCCTTGTTTGAAAAGGAGGACTTGCCCACAGCGCTGTAGTTCAGCTCTCCTGCCAGCCACAGCAGGGGCGTCTGTCCTTGTAGGCCAGTTCCTCTGCCATGGCAGTTGTTAAATATTCTATATATTGCCCCTTGTCCCACACCTGCTCCCCTTGGGTGTGAAGGTTAAATGAGACCCCAGCAAACACCGAGTGTAAGGAGAATGCGTACTCGCAGGCACGCAGGGCGGCCTCATGGGCCTGCAACCTGTGTAGTCGCAGAGGGCCTGAGCTTACTTTAGTGCTTTGCTGTCTCATCTTGTTATCCTTAATACGTTTTGAACAGGGGACCTCACGTTTTCATTTTGCACTGGGTTACGTGGACACAAGTTACGTAGCCGATCTGTCCAGGCAGTGGCTGTCATAACTCAGGGAAATAATGTAACGCCTCCAATCAAATTCCAGGGGACTGAGAATACATGATGATGATGTTCTGGCTGAAGTCACTTGAGTGCTGGCTCACCTGTCTCCTGGCTGTTAAGGGGAAGGCACTGTGCCTGGGGAAGTGGCTCTGGCCTATATATGGCCGGGATGGCGTATGAACAGCATCAGGTGAAAAAGTCTGAAGAATGCAGTCACTCCTCTCAACAAGAGAATTTGCCCAGCGTGTGCTCTGTGCCCAGCCTTGTGCCTGTTGCCATGGAGAAGCACAAAGTGCCACATTCCACCACCATCCTCAGGGAGCTCCCAGCTGGATGGGAGGGTGGGACACACATCTCTCCAGGATACCCTTGCAATTAGCCTCAAGTGGGGCACAGATTTATGGTCCAGAAGCTCAGAGACAGGATTCAGAAAGGGATCGCTGGGGGCTGGGCTGTCGGGTAAAGCTTCGGGTCAAGGTAGGACTCGGACAGGGTCTTTAATAATGCCTGTAACTTGGCAAGGGGAGGAATGAAACCCTCAGGCCTGGCTGTGGATCGGCCACATGCTCCCTCCCATCAGGGCTTGCTTTTAAATGGAGCATGTAGACTGGAGTTAGGGAGTGTTGCAGGGTGGGCTCTCTGGAAACAGGTCCTAATTTGGGTTTGGGGTGTATTAGTGTCCTGGGGGTGTTATAACAAAGTGCTGCAAAGTGCACGGCTTGAAACAATAGAAATTTATTTTCTCACAGTTTTGGAAGCCGCGAATCCAAAGCCAGTCTCACTGGGCTGCAATCAAGGTGTCGGCAGGACCACATTCCTTCCGGAGGCTCTGGAGGAGAATCCGTTCCCTGCCCCTTCCAGCTTCTGGTGGCTGCTGGCATTCTTTGGCTTGTGGCCACATCACCCCAATCTCTGCCTTCATCTTCACATGGCCTCCTCTTCTTCTGTCTCAAAACTCCCTCTGCCTCTTGCTTATAAGGACACATGTGGTGGCATTTAGGACCCACCTGGATAATCCAGGATAATCTCCTTTCAAGATCCTTCACTTCATCACACCTTTTGTCAGTCACCAGTTCTGGGGATTAGGACGTGGACAGATCTTTCTGGGGGCCACCACTCAGCCCACAACAGGATACGAGATGTTTAACAGGGGTCAACATCTGTGAGAAGGATGCAGAGGAAGCAGGACGGGCAGGAGGAAAGGAGACTGTGATGTAGGCCCACCGGAGTCCTGACCAGCTCGGCCTTCCCGCCTCGCTATGCCTGGTCACTGGCTGTGGATGTGCCCTAGGAAGGGTGTGACCTCGTGTGAAGCCGCTCTGTGTGGCCGAGGCAGAGCTGAGATGCCTGCCCGGCACACTCCCGCGCTGGGAAGAGAGCTGCTCCCGAAGGGTGTTCTGGGCAGCTCCGCTCTGTGTCCCCCACAGGGAGAGAGTGGGAGAGAGGGTCAGCAGATGGCTGGCGGGGGAGGGTCCCCTGAAGGCAGAGCCTGAGTGGCGACACTTGGTCTTCAGGCATGCAGACAAGAACACCATATCTGTTCTGTCATGGACGTATATGAGAAGAGGGACTCTGCGACCTCTTGAACCTGGGCAAAGCCACCAGCTGGGGAACCATTTCTAGGCCATTCCTCAGGAGACGTAGACCCTGTGCTGCAGATGTGAACACAGCTGCACACATACAGAGTCGTATTCTGATTTATACTAAAGACAAATCTCCCAACAGCACCTGGGGGCGTTTGGGTGGTTTGTTCTTTGCTCTCTCCTGGGACTTGGTCAGACAGGGCACAGGACTCTCTCCCCTGATTCAGGAGGGGCCTGGGGCTGCAGTTCCTGTTTGGACTCAGCAGCTCTAGGGGGTGACATGATGGTTTTGAAGGGACATTCCTCAGAGTCTCAGGTGACTGGTCTGGAGGAGAAAAGGGGACAGATGTGGCCATGTGGTGAAGGAGTTCAAGCATTACCTCAGACCACGTGCTGGCCCCACACAGGGACTATTTCTGGATTCCCTGGGGACTTCATTCAAAGTCCCTCATTGCATGGAAGCATTTTGCAGTGGAAAGACATGTGACCCCAGAGAGATGGGCTGGAGCCTGGCTCGTGCATCGGAGAGTCTCTGTGGCAGCCCTTATTCCTCTGTGGAACCCTGGAGGGTCTGGAGGCCGCAGCCTCTTTCCCGGGCTCTGGTCAGGAGGCCGGCTGGGGGGCGGGACCGTGAATGTGCGGTGGGAAGGGTGGTCTGTCTTCACCCTCCAAAACAAGCCAGGAGGCAGCCATTTCAAAGGTTCTCAGGCAACCCAAGCCTGGTCTTCCATAAGCCTGGCCTGTCATCCTCACTGTCATGGTTACCCTGGGACAGTGCAAGGAGCAATCCAAAGGCAAACCCAAAAGGCAACCTAGTACACCACAAAATAGGACTTTCTTGAGTCAATTTTTAAATGTGAGTGAAGGGACCAGAATTGCATAGTACAGGGTGAGAGTCAGAGGCTGAAGGGAAAGGCAAGAGGAGCATGGGCTGGTAGCAGGAGTTCTGGAACTATTCTGGCAAATCACTCTTCCTCCCTGGACCTCAGTTTCCCCACCTGCACAGTGAGCCCTGTTAAGCCAGGTGTTGTGACTTTAAGGTGGTGACTCAGAGGTAGAAAAGAGGAGGTAGACTGAGAGGCCCCTGAGGATAGAGGGCTGCCGGGGAGGCTGGGCAAAGGTCCACAAGGGCCCCCCACTAATGTTTGAGGGGCCGGGACAAGAGCATACATGGAGGCCCCCATACCATGTGGCTAAATACTTAAAAGGTATGAAGCAAACTAACAAACTGTCGAGTAAAATATATTCCATTGGCTGACCTTGGAAAAAAATTTTTTATAATGACCTGTAAGGCCAAGTTTGCATGAAAACTCTGGGACTCCTTAGAGTCTGCACTGGAGCATGCAGTGTAGAGAAAGCTGGCCAGGTGCCCAGCTGTAGCTACTAGAATGTTCTCCTCCTCAGACTTCCTGCTCTATAGGGATGGAATTGATCCAGCTGCTGTGCTCTGAAATCTATCTCTGCAGGTGGGCCGAGGCCAGGCTTCCCAGGAGCTCTTGCTCCTAAGTGCAGCAGGGGGGCTACTGGGGGTCCATTCACGGCTGGCTTTGCCTCGAGGACAGCCTGATGGCCTTTTGAATTTCTCTCCCAGCCTTCTCTGGCTCCCTTCCTCTTTCCTTTCGCATGGCGTTTCCCCTAATAAAATAATCACTCATTTAGTGTGTACTTCGAGAACATGCTTTGTAGCCACCTGGGCTGGGGGTGGTGAGAATGTGTCCCAAGCCCCTCACAACTCTGTCTTCTTCCACCCTCAGGAGAGTCTGGTGACCAGAGGAAACTGAGGCTACAAGGCACCAAGCCAGTGTCCACACCTGGGTCTTCTGATGCCTACCCTTGGGCTCTGCCGGGATGTCCCAGCCAGCGGGAGCAATCATGCCATATCACACAGCTCCCCTCTGGTAGTTCCCATGTTCCTCAGTCCCTGGGGAAGGAAAATGCTTTTCTCTTAATGTTTAAAATGGAGCTGCTGCTTCCAACCTTGCAGCAACCTGACTAGGGGAACGGAGAGCCAAGCTTGTCGTCCCCTGAGGCCAGTCAGCTCCAGCCCCCTCAGAACTTATCATTATATTTGCAGTCCGGGTAGCGGTAGGCAAATCTGGGATCACAGGTTCGCAGGGGCCTCAAGATGTCCTTCAGCCTGCTGGCGGCCCTGAGGACCTCGGGGTCTGGGCGGACGTCATCCCCACACTGAGCGAGAGCAGAGTTTATCTCCTCTTGCACCGGGGAGGGGAACCTCCCCTGGAGAAGTCGAGGCAGCAACTGCCGACACACCAGCACCAGGCTCTGCTTCTCAGGGATGGAGTCGCAGGAGGGCAGCTGGGCCTGGCAGCCAGACACAAGGCAGCTAAAGATGTCTTTATTCTCTCCTGCCCTGGAGGCTGCCTGGCTGCCTAGAAGAGAAATGGAAAATATTACACACTCTACAGCCTGTTCGCCTTGGGGGAGGGCGCCACTAATTAGTATTGCTGGGTGAAGTAGTTTAGTCTCCTAGCATTTTCCCATCACTAGGAGATTTAGGGCTCAGGGACACAATGGCCCCTTCTGAGAACAACACGGGAGGATTCTCCTTGTTACAATAGGTTGAGACCTGGGCATGGAAAACCCACTTGTCCCTAGCAGAAGCTGGGTTTATCATGGTATGAATCACATACATATTGTTATTCTCCCATTAGTACTGAATTAGGGAAGTCAGGAAATTATCAGGACTGGTTTCATTTGACCTCTTTAAAAAGTCAGGAGAAAGAAACGATAATTCAGGATATAGATTCAATAGGTTGTAGTGCAAGTGATCTTCAATGATTTACTTATCCCAAATATTCTGGAATCAGCCTCACTTCTTCTAATTTAATTCTTTTTAATAAAGGCAAATCAGGAAATGAGTAAGTGTGGCTTAATTTGTCTATCTTGTAGGCCTTCTTATATAAACAAAATCAGAAATCAGAAAAGAAAATCCTTTGTTCTATTATTGGGCTCAGAAAATTTGGTCACCATTAGAGATTGGGATATTCAAAGGTTCTGGAACTCTGGATGAGCCTTTCCACATGGTGAGAAACATGATTCACTCCTACACTTCATTTGGTTCCATGCTTTTTAATTTGAAAACTTTATAAAAAGCTAACGTGCCAAAATGGATTGCAAAATGTACCAGTGAATCAGCCAGATATCTACGTTTTAAACAAAAGCTAAAAGCATCTGACAAGAAAGGCTCGGAGGGAAGATGGAGCCGAGATTTGCATGTGTGAGGAGGGGCAGGGCAGGTCCCCGGGCCACACAGCCCAGATTGGACAATAGCATTGACCTGGGAGGGTGCAGTCAGGGCCGTGTCACAATGCCCCTCGTGAGCAAGGTCAAGTCCATTTCCCCTTTGGAGATGGGATTGGAGCAGAAATTCGAAGGGGGGTGAGGGGCATTTTACATGACAGCTAACATCCCCCGAACTTGGATTGCTCTCACTGTGACACCTGGAGACTGGAAACGCCTGATAGTGTGACCCCCGGACACCCCTCCCTAGCTCCTGTCACCCTGACTTCCCCTCTGACAGCTGCTCAGCCAGGACCCCACTGGGTACCTTCCTGCTTGTCGATGACTCCCAGTGCGCTGGCATCCCGGATGAACAGATGCCCGTTGTTAAAGATGCCAAACATGCCTGCGTCGACGTGGGTGAAGTAAAAGAAATAGTTCAAATCGTTGCTCCTCAGAGACTCCAGGACGCCAAGGAGCTGGTAGGCGAGGTCGGCTGCCTGGTCTGCGGCTGCGCCGTAGAACTCCTGCAGCGGTCTGGTGCTGGTGCTGACGAGGACCCTGCCACAGGAGCCCAGGTACTTGGGCAGTGGCCATCCCTCGGCCCCAGGGAAGATCTGCCAAGCCGGAAGGAGGAGGCATCAGAGGATTAAAGAGAAAAACCTCATGGAGACAGCTCTCTCTCTGCCTCCCACCGGTGTCTTCGGTCTCAAAGCATGCCAGTGTCTCTCCACCTTTTTTATACCTTTTGGAACATGGCAATCCCCCCGTCCCTCCCCTCCCCCACTTTTTAAATTCTATTGTTGATGGAAAGGTTTGGAAAAGGAAGCTGCTCTCGTTTCCGTGCAGCAGACTAGATTTCAAGAGTTGAGTAGTTGAAAAAATATGACTAGTCTTTGAGATTTCACAGATATCTTAGGAAGAGGCTATGGGAAAAATCATAGGGGGTCAATTTAAGGCTGATTTCAGGAAAAATATTTTAAAAAATAACAGTACAGGTACCTGGTTCTGGGATAGGGCAAAAATCAGGAAGGTGGCTCTTGGGTGACTCAAGTTTTGGGACCCACTGCACCAGCCTTAAGTCTCTCTCCTGCCAGCTGTGGGTGAATCTGCCTGGCTGGGGTAGCTATATACTCACAGATGCTCCCCAACAGACTGGAACTTTCCACACGGCCTAACACTGGCCCAGGGAAGCGCACAGCCCCGGCCTGTCTCCTCTGTCTCCTTGTGAGAGCTGCAAACTCGTGAATTTGTGCAATGAAAAAGTGGGGAGGGAATCCTGGTTGGCCTTTTCTTGACTATTGAAGCAGCTGTATCTAGAATGGTGTTTCTTTAAACTATGACGGAAATGTCAGAAACTATAAATACTCAGCACTTTCCCCTTGTTTTCCCCCCCAAAACCGAAGTCCTCCCCCTCTCTGATAGTCTGTGACCTTCTGCCCTTTTTAACTCACCAGCCCCTATTGCGAAGAACCCCTGCCGAGAGGGGACCGTTCCCACCATGTGCCTCGGAGGGAGGTCCTGAGCCTGCTGTCCCTGTCTACAAGTGTGGCCACGCAGCCATTCCCAGTTCCATGCCACACCCTTCCCTGGCAGAGCCCAGCGTTGAGTGGAGGGTCCTCACCCCATGGTCCCAGCCCAGGCCTCTCAGGAGCCAGGCCTGGGAGTAGCCACGGCCTGCTGCCACCACCAACAACCAGTGAGTCCTTGGCCTCCTCTAGTATCTAAAACGCCATGGTACTAGGCAGGTTTTCACAGAGAGGGCATGGCTTCTGAAGTCTGACAGCTCTGGGTTTGGGTTCCATCCCTGACACGAGCTAAGTGACCTTGGTCAAGTCACTTCACATCTCTGAGCTCCACTTAACCTCATCTGAAAAGGGGGGGCAATAATAATATTCCCAGGGGGTTGTTCTGAGCATTAAATGAGATAAAGACGTCTCGCATTGACACAATGCCTGGCACACAGCAGGTGCTCAATAAAGGAGGGACGCTGGTGTTCTGGTCAATATTTACTAACCGTCCTTTGCAGTGGCTTCTTTCTCCTCTACCTGCACCCTCTCTCCCTCCTCTCCCTCCTCTTTCTTCTCCTTTCCCTGCTCCTCCTCCTCACTTCCTAGTTTCTTTGGGATCTGTTATGTGACCTCTGTGTCCTGACCCTTGGGTCAGGGGGGACTTGGTGTGATTGGGCTTACGGTGTTCCATGGATGTTTGTTTACACGCTAAGTGCCTGTCCACTTAACACTGGATTGGAAACTGCAGAAAGGCAGGGGCCACCATGCCTGTCTTGGTGACCAGTGTATCCCCAGGCCCCAATGCAACTGCATTTATTTGACCATTCCCCTAATGAGAGACATTTAGGTTATTTCCATGGCTTTCTTCACTTCGAGCACAGCTGCAGGGCACATCTCTGGGTGGGCCACTCTTTGGCTATTTCCCTGCTTTGTGAGCTTGCTCAAATCTTACAGATCTTTGAGGCACAGGTCAAAGTTGTCCTCCTTCACGAAGCACTTCAGGGCTGCTGCAAAGGTGGCTCCTGCCGTCCCCTCCCCCGCAGCCTGGCTCCCACACCTCTGTTCTACAGCAGCGGCAGCACTTTCACACTACAGATGCCAACAAATACTGAATGCCACAAAGGTACTAACACAGGCTGGTGGCCCTAAAGCGTGCAGGAAAGTGGGGGCGAGCTCAACCCAGGGCGGCCCCGGAAGGCCCAGTTTGACCCTTAGCCTGCAGGGCTTGCGGGGACCTCTGCGTACCTGCAGGAGGATGGGGTGCGTGTTGACAGCCAGCGTGTAGAGCAGGCGCAGCTTGTCGCGGTCGGTGAAGTGGTCCATGAAGATGCTGCCGGCGTCGGCCACCTCAGCATAACGTCGGACCACGCGGTCCAGCAGTCGCTGCGATGGGCAGCGCAGGAGGGGGCTGGGCAGGCCCTGTGGGCAAGTGGGAGAGACCCCAGGACGGGGAAGGCTGCTGAGCGCTCGTTGGCCCTGCTGCTGGGGGACAGCTTGGGGTTGGAGTGCGTGGGGGAGAGGGGTGGTGGTGGGGTGGGGCTGAGGCCCAGGGATCAGAAAAGGGACTGAGCCCTCCTAGGCGGCGGGGTAGAGGGGCACTGGGCAGGTGGGTTGAGGGGGGGAAGAGGCGGGAAGGTGACTGTCCTCCCCCCAGCCGCTGAGCAGGTGGCACCACCGTCGCACCCCCCACCCCCCTTCCAAAGAGAGCTGATCCCAGGCTGAATCCGTCAGGTCGGCCCCCTGCGATCGGCCCTTTCGATTCCTTCTGTTATTTCACTGCGGTATCACCACAACCATGACGCTGCACATGAGCATCTTCCTATGTGCCGCTTTGCTCTTCTTGGGATAAAACTTGGAGATAGGGACCTAGGCCTATTTTCCATGACCTCCCAGCCCTTCCCTAGCCTTTCTCCTCATGCTGAACAAAGAAGACAAGCAGCCTACTCACAGACGGAATGCTACAGAGCTAAGAGCAGGGCCCTGGGGCCAGTCTGCCCGGATTCAACCCTGCGTCCACGACTGCCTGCTGTGTGACCTCGGACAAGTTACTCAGTCTCTCTGTACCTCAGGTTCCAGTCTAAAGTGAGGATGACTGCAGTAGCACCTAAGAGGTCGTGAGGAGCAAATAAGTCAATAGATGTAAACCTGCATGCGGTAGCTTGTTTAATCCTCCCAGACACCTCATCCGGTAGGTGCTATTATCAGCCGCATTTTGCAACTGAGGAATTGGAAGTTTGCAGAGTGTAGGTCATGGTTAGAAGGGTTGGATTTGGGGGGCCGGCCTGGTGGCGCACTGCTACAGTGCGCCGCTTGGGAGCGTGGCGGCGCTCCCGCCTAGGGTTTGGATCCCACATGCAGACCGGCCGCTCACTGGCTGAGCGAGGGGCGGGAGCAACACCGAGGGTTGCGATCCCGTTGCCGGTCCCGGTCCGGTACGGGCGCGACACTGAGGGTTGCGATCTGTTGCCGGTCACGAAAAAAAAAAAAAAAAAAAAAAAAGGGG
>NW_007727052.1:206424-269726 GCF_000696425.1 Galeopterus variegatus
AAAAAAAAAAAAAAAAAAAAAAAAAAAAAAAAAAAAGAAGGGTTGGATTTGGGATTTGAACCCAATGGGTGAGACTCTAATATCCATGCCTTTCCCCTGTAATAGGTCCTGCTCTGTCCCCTGACCCATAAGATACTGAGGCAGGGACCATAGACCATGACTCGAAGCCATGAGGTCTCTCTGCTTCTGATAGTGTTGTCCTACACAGCTTGAAATGTCACCGTTAGGGATGATAATTGGGGGATGGAGGATGGAGGGAGGTAAATAACTTCTTCTTCTCTTCTTCAAGAGCCAGTTCTTAAATGAAAATACCCATGGGAGAGGTAGGACGCTAATTGGCCATAACAACAACAAATAATCATAGGTCATAACTACTGAGTGCTTACTACATACAGTATGTACTGTTCTAAGCCCCTCATAGGTAGCGTATTTGTTCATTTACTGTTCACCAGAACCTATTATTGCTCCATTTTACAGATGGCAATATTGAGATTTAGAGAGATTAAGTGAGTGGCCCCAAGTCACATATACCTAGTATTAGAAACAAGACAGAACACTAGGTTAGAGACAGGTGGATCCAGGTAGGACCTGCACCCTTATCTTCACTGGGATGAGATGATCACATCACATACCCTGCAATTAGCTGATGTCAGGGCACCCATTCATTCAGTCATGCACCAATGTTTGCAGAGCATCTACCTAGGATCGGACTGTATTTGTGGATACAGAGGGGAGCAAAACAGGACCTGCCCTCGGCTGGGAGAGATCATCAAGTGGCTGGCAGTTATGATGTAGTGTAGGACCAGCTACAGCTACAGTGACCTATGGAGCCCATGGGGGCAGGGCCACGTTATAACTTTTGTGGGTCCTCAGTACCTTTGCTTTCATAAGCCCCTTTCTCCATGAAAAATATCAAAAGTGATATTTACAATTGCATTGGTGTTAAGACAAATATATGAATATTATATATTCAAACATTTTCTTTGACCTAAAAGTTCATTTTTTTTCTTCTGCTTTTAAAAGAAATCAAAACATTTTCATGGAACTCTAAAAGGCTTCTTGGAAGACAGTGAAGCCTAAGCTGAGGCCTGAAGCCTGGGTAGAGTGAACCTGCAAAGAGGGCGAAAGAGTATTTTTTGTAGAGGGAACAGCATATGCAAGAAAACCTTAAGATGAGAGAGAATGTGCTGAAAACTACAGGTAGGTTAGTATCCTCGAAGCTAGAGTGTCACTAGTGGGAGTGGATGGAGAAGAGGCCCAGAAAGGAAAAATGTTGAAGTCATTTTAAGGAATTTTGTTTTTATCCAGAAGGGATAGGGGACCACTGAATGCTTTAAGCAGATATATGCTTTATGCTCACATACACCTTTTAGGAAATGATTCTGGGTGCTATGTGGACAGTAGATTCAGAGGAGTGTGGCAAAGACTTCTAGTTACTGACAACCAGATTTTAGCCAGGGATATGGTGGCCCAAATTAAAGATTCCATTCCCAGCTTCCTTTGCAGCTAAATGTGGTAACATGACTAGGTACTAGTCAATGAGGTATACGTAGAAATTTCTGGTTCTTAAAGGGGGAGGGCATACCCTGCTTCACTCCTTCCTTCCTGGCTGGAATGTGGAAGTGATGGCTGGTGCTTGGGCAACCATCTTGGACCAGGGTGTGCTAAGGTCTGTGGAGCAGTAGAATGAAAGTAACCTGGAGCCTTGACAATCACAGAGTCATGACATCAGCTTTGGACAGCTATGTATCAGTTTCTTCTACGTAAAAGAGAAGTATATTTTGATCTTGTTAAGCCACTGTTATTTGAATTTGTTGTCGCCTGCAACTGGACCTAATCCTAAATGTCACAGGAGGAAAGAGTGGAGGCAGGAAGGTCGGTTAGGAAGACGCAGTGGTCCAGGTGTGAGATGAGAGAATGAAGAGATCTGGAGATGTTTGTTGGTAGTAGGATCCACGAGGCTTGGTGATTGGCTGAATGGGAGGAAGGTGAGGAAATAGGTGTCAGAGGTAGCACCCAACATGAGGGTGGAACACAGCCAACGTGGTTCTGGAACACTTCATAAACTCTTTGACACTCCTCCCATCAAGGGGTGACGTCTAATTCCCGCCCTCGCCTCCCCCCAAATACGCACTGGCTCTGTGTCTCACTTCCAGTGAATAGAATGCTACGGAGTGATGCTGCATGACTTTTGACCTCGCCTCGGCCATGAAAAGTGATACAGCTTCTGCCTGGCTCCCTCCTGGGTTGTCACTTCAAGGGATCAATGGTAACATGCCCTCTCCCCAAATTTCACAATAAGTTGGATCTGTGAGTAGGAAACATGGTTGTCTTTGGAGGGCCAAATAACAACATCCACACTGTGTTTGACCCAGGACCATCTTTAAATGTCGGAATAATATTTGGGAACTCAGGGAAAGCCTAGTCAGGAAGCTCTGGAAGAAATTTCAGGGAGAAGGGTTGGGAAGTAAGTGTTATTGTCTTATACGCCATTTGGAGAGGCCAAGTGCACACAAGGGGCTGTCAGATTGGGCATTCAGACAGGAAAAATCAAGGGGCAGAAGCTGGCCTTAGGGTCTGAAGAAGAGGGTGCCCTGGCTCATGGCCTCCAGCACTGTGGCCTGGAGGCAGGTGGCCGGGCCACTGACAATCACCCACTGATTCCCCTCTTGGATCAGCGCCCACCCAGCAGCCTTCTGACCACGCTGGCCTTCCACTGCGCGAGCCTTCACACAGAGAGAGGTGGTTCCACTCCACGGGACCGTAATGCATTTTAAATAGCCGTTTCATTTGCTGGCTCTGTGGCTTGGCCAGTATGAGTTGGCTACTCTGCGGATGTGCTGGCAAGACCACCAAATGTGAACTCCAAGAGAGCAGGAACTTTGTCTATCGTGTTTGCCACTGTGTCCCTAGCACTTGGCAAAAAGTTCACACTCAATAGGGTGCTCTTATATCACTGGAGGAATTACTGAAGTCCCAAATCTGGACTGTGGTGAATTTACCAGGGTAAACGCCAGCCTGTGAGGCCTTTTGGGAGTCAACAGAAAGGGCGACCTTTCTGTTTTGTGACTTTCGACACGATGTTAATCAAAACTATAGCTAATATTATTGTGTGCTTGCTGTTTCGGGCACTGTGCTCTGTGCTTTGCATGTTGCCTTGGTTAATTTTCATGCCGACACAAGGGTAGGCACCGCAAAAGCCTGCAATAAGGATTCCGTGTGCCAGGAAGTCGAGGAACACATTCAGGGTTTTACACATAGTGGTGAAACCAGGATTTGAACCCACAACTGCCCAAGTCCTAGGCCAGGCCCTACCGCCTTCTTGTGTTGAAACTGCAGCCTCCTTGCTGGGCCTTTTCTCTCTGGTACTGCCAGGTGGCCCGTGCCTCAGGTACAGGAACTGGATCCCATGGACCTACATTTCTCCAGGAACCCTGTGCGCCGTCCCACCTATGGCAGATGCCACGCCTCTTGGATGTGCCCTCCCCTCCCTGCTTCCTCTGCCAACCTGCGTGGGTGTGGCCCTGCCCCACTTCTGCCATGAAGCCTTCCCAACCCTACTCTGGATCCCTGCCTGCCCACCCTGCATACCACTTTTAGACCCATTCGTGCAAAGATGCACTGCCCTCAAGTCACTTTTCTTTAGAAATGTAAATTCTCAGACCCTGCCCCAAACCTGCTGAATCAGAACCTCTGGGGTCGGGGCCCAGCGATGTGTGTGTTAACAAGCCCTCCAGGGGATTATGATGCCCATTATAGAATGAAGTTTAGCTCCCTACCCCCAGCTCTAGACCTGCCATTTCAATGTCCACCTACCGCCCTCTGACACTATAATGGCAGGCCATGACACTTGCTACTTCCCACAGTCACAACTTATTCTCACTTCCACGTTTTTGCCCTGCTGTGGAAGACCTGCCTTTAACATTTCCCTATCCCACCCTTCCTCTCCCAGTTCAGGCCACATCTCAGGCCCTTCCAGCCCTCATTTTCTTCCCTGTCCTGCAGTCTGTACTCCCCAGGCCTTGTGCTGTGTGTGTCGGGTTTCTCCTTAGGCGCTCAGTGCCTTGCAGACAGGAGCTTTGCATAATCACGTTTCTGCAACCTCCTCAGCGACCAGTAGAAGGCAGGTACCGAGGAGGTCTGTAATGAGCAAATCCGTGTGTGCAGACCGGCACAGATTGATGTGCTGCAGTGCATTTACTTGGGGCGTCCCACAGTGCTGGAGAGGCTGAGTCAAGCAGCTGGTTGGTGGTGGGTCCAGGAACTGTAACCGCAGGTAATGCTGAAAGAACAGGGAGCATGAGTAACACAGGCAGATGCAGTCTGCTGAGAGGTCATGGAGCAGACATCCAGAAAGGAGCAGATGAAGAGCAATGCGACCCTGGGGGCAGAGATGGACTGAGGAGGTGACTTACAACTTCCTGGTTCCCGGAGGCCTGGATGGATGCACTTCCAGCACAGTGAAGCCCTTTTCTACTTTAATTGGTCTAAGGAGGTTCCTGATCCTTGCAACTGATCCTTGATTAAGATACATGCAAATGGTTGCTTTCAGAGACATGCATTGTCGTAGTTAAGTAGGTGGCCATCTTAGCTGAATCCCCCACAGTATCACACATGGTGTCTATTCTTATTTGTGCCCCTTGCTGTAAAGCCTTTGGCAGCCAGAGGCTCACGTGATGGTGATCCTGGCCCCCTCTTCCGTGGGGCAGGCGACATCTTGGATGACCCTGCTGGTGGAAGTGGCAGCTAAGCTTTCCCTTCCACTGGAGGCTCTTTCTTTCCTTCCACCTTCCACTTTGTTCTTCATCTTCTTCCGTTCCAGCACCCCTGGGGCTTTGCCACTGAAGCATTTGACAAAGATTTTCACTGCGGCAGATGAAATAATCATTGTGGCAGGCAATTCAGCTGATAGTTGGGGCAGGCGGGGCAGCTGATGCAGAGTAAAACACATTATTTTATGGTCTGTCATTTTGATTCAGGTATGCCAAGGCTGGTCATAATTCTCCACTGGGCCATTTCTTTTTATGGGCCCCTGTCTTTCTCTTTTCTTCTTCTTCTTTTTTTAATCAAAAGACGGGAAGCCATGCGTGTCTGACAAATCATCTGTGCACCCAAGCTTGCAGAAACATCCATAGGAGTGTGCTGCTTTCTGCTATGCAAAGGTCCTGTGGTCCCGGAGGCTCGGACAGAATTCTGATTGTCAGGAGTACCCTCATGCTTGCCTGGGAGGAGGGGCTGGCCGGCTGCTTCTTCCCAGCCCTTCTGCTGAGGTTGCACCACCTGTATCAGTCAGGGTTCAATGTGGGAAGCAGAACCACTAGGAGATATATATATTTGTTATGTATTTGTTGCAGGAGTTTGACCTTACACAACTGTAGGAGCTGGGTAAGCAGTCTCTGTAAGGCTTCACGCTGGAGCTTGAAGTCCACAAGGCAGATAGTGGGGAAGGGAAGATGGATGCAGAGTGGAGGAAGATCAAGGACAAGATTGAACCCACAAGCACAAGCTGGAGCCCACAAGGACTGACTGAAACCCATGTCAGTTCTCGTTACCTCTGACCTTGATGGTGTGGTGTCCTGCAGAAGCCAGAGTCCTTCGGTATGAAGCTAAACCCGGCCCAGGAGTCTGAGAAACTGAAGGAAGAGCCAGGGGAAGACCCAGCTGCTGCTTCCCGCCAGCGAGTCGAGCCAGCAGGTAAGCAACAATGTGTGAGAGCTACCAGGACCACTTCCGCCTTCCCAGTCTCCCAGCAGAATCTCTCTGTGGCCCACCCTACCCGGAAACATAGAGAAGGGACTTCTGGGAAATGGAGTTTGAGTAGTTCAAGTTGAGCCACCATATCACCTTTGGCTTTTTTTTGCATCTCTCATGGTGACTTTCCTCTTCTCTGACCTGACTGAAATATCTCACTGGGGCCTAACCCCCCTGAATGTATATTTGTGGCATGGAGGTTTAATGTCCTGAGAAAAACCTGGCTAGGGGGGTGGGCTTGGGTAGGCAGCTTGTGGGCCAGGGTGGTGGGTGAGGAGCTGCACTGACATGGTGCAGACAGAGCTCAGAGAGGAGCTGGTGATGCATTCTCTGGCACCTGAGAGAAGCTCCTGGTGGGCTGAACCTCCTTTCTAGCTCCATTCTCAACCTCTATTTTCCCCCTCTTTACTGCCCCCACTCCCCTGCGTGTCAGGTGGCTTCACAAGGTACCACCTACCAGGTCCTTTCTGTGTTGGAGGGAAGGGTCAAGGGAGAGAAAAGCAGGCAACTTCCCAGAGAGTGGGTGTGAAAAAGCAGCACCAGAGGCACTGGAGAGAGAGACCACAAAGCCCAGAATGGCCTGAGCTGAGTTTTAACCTTGAGGAAAGAGGTGCTAGGCAAACCCAGGTCTGTCACTAGGTTCAGTGGCCCTTTGGGACTGCATTGCAAGGAGAACCAAAAGAATTTGGGGACTCTTCCCACAATCCAAATATACTGCTGCAACCATGCATGTGGGTTAGGAAACCTATAAAATCTCCCCCCTGAGGCTGTTGCAAGTCATTTATTCAATAAATAAAAGTTTATATAAGGCACAATGCCTTGTCTTATAGGGTCTACTGTGGTCACAAAGATAAATAAGAGAGGTCCCTTACCTCCAAGGAACTGGTACACTTGCTGGGCAGAGTGACATGCATACCATAAGGTTCAGTATGGGGCAGAATATGAGAAATGCTGTAAGAGGTGTAAACAAGGTGCTATGGGAATACAGAAGAGAGAGCAGTACGGGAATCCAGGCAGGCTTCACAGAAGAGGTGGTCTGGGCATGGCCTTGAAGAATGAGTAGGATTTCAGGTGGAGGTATAACGTTACTGCATTCTAAGCTGAAGGATCAGAACTGAGTAAAGGCAGGGAGCAGAGTTAAAGGCCACGTCTAGCCTGTGGGATACAGACAAGGTTTCATCAGGAGAAGACCGAGAAGGTGGGTTGCAACCAAACTGTGGGGCTCATGAATGCCATATTTAGGAATTTAAGTTTTATTCTACAGGGAATGTGTATAATCTTCAAGGCAAAGTTAACTGCTCACAAGGATGCCATGAGCACCCTCAAAAACTGCTGGGGGAGTTAAATTCAGTTTGGCAATATGTATTCAAAGATGTAAAGACATTTATACTATTTGACCCAGTAGTTCCACTACCGAGAAGTAGGGAAGCAAGAAAACATAGTATTTAAAGGTGTGACTTTTGCAGTCAGGAGCAAGCCTCTGTTCAAATCCCAGTTCCAAAATTTACTAGCTGGGTAACCTTGGGAAAGATATAAATCTCTCCAAACCTAAGATTCCTCATCTGTAAAATGGGAACGAGAATATCGTATACGGTTGTGAAGGTTAACTGTGATAAATGTGCATGAAGCATACCTGGCCCAGAGAAAGCAGTCAGTTTGTGGTAGTTTTGAAAAGGAACTTTGTCTCAAGGACATAATATAAAATTCAGGCAAAGACTTTGCAAGATGTTTATCAAAGTATTATTTATGCTAATGCAAAGTAAAACAATGTAAACATTGAACAATAGTGAATAACATTGTGCTATGTCCATGTGATGAAATGGTACTTATAAAGATTTTTAATGATAGGGGGATTATATGAGATATAATATTAAGCCATAGAGGAGTATGCAGCATTACATATGCAACTTATTTTTAACCAAGTGTAGTGGGTTGAATTATGTCCCCCCAAAACTCACTGCAGCTTGAATTGTGCTCCCCAAGTTTCATGTATTAGAAACTTGGCCCCCACTGTGACTGTTAAGAGGGTGGGAGATCCTATTATGGTAATTGAAAGGTGGAACCTTGAAGAGGTGACTGGATTGTAGGACCGTGAAGTAGTGAATGGATTAAAAATGGCGGTCAGGGGCGTGGTTCTGAGGGCTTTAAAAGAAGACGAGAGTCTGTCTTTCTCTCTCTCTTGCTCTCCGTGCTCTCTCTGCTTCCACCATCTTGCAGTGTGAGACCCCTGGGTCACTGTCGCCAGCACCAGATGGACTTTGGACTTCCCAGCCTCAGAAACTGGAAGCAATAAATTTTGTTTTTCTTTACTAATTACCAGATTCCAAGTATTTTGTTATAAGCAATGGAAACAGACTAATACATCAAGTTAACATGACTAGAAAAAAAACTAGAAGGAAAAACACCAATGTGTTAACAGCAGTTGCCTCTGGGTGGAGGGTTATAAGTGATTTTTTCCCCTACTTTCTTTTGGGTTTTAAAATTTATATGTACTTTATAAATTTTTATGAGTATATGGTACCTTAATAATCAAAAATAAAAGCTAAAAACTGAAGGAAAGAAAGTTTTTGAACCGGAAAGGGAAAGATCTGCTCTTTGGGAGGGTAGCAGGTGGCTGGGTTGAAGATGCTTGAGAAAGGAAAGGTGAGAGGCAAGGAGACAGGTCTCAAAGCTCTGTGAAACAGGCTGGGAGTGATGCCTTCCCACCTCACAGTGCATGGGGCAATGCTGAGGGTGCTGTGTAGGGGGAGCACAAGGCTGAAAGAGCCTCATGACTTTCCACACGTTGCTGCAGCCCTCCTGGCCATATAAAAACCAGGTAGCTTCATCTAGAGAGTTCTTCAGGCCCAGAGTCCTGTGGAAAGGACTATAGTTTTAGAATGAAAAGAGGCTGCATAGTTATATCTGTTGGTTAATAAAAAAGTCATTTATATTCTACAGTCCCTCATCCCCTGCCCACAGGCATACATACTGTCCACTGTCTTATCCCCAGAGTTGGAAAGTGCCACAGGTAAATGACCACCTGCTGAATCTGAATACATGATGGTGTGCAGTAAGTCTCCACCACAGCCAAATCAGTGATTAGTGGACTGAACCTGGATCACAGGAAATATTCCAAAACAGGTGATTAATAGGATGACTTGTGACCCTCTAAGATGGTGGAATAGACAGTCCCCAGCATCACTCTCTCCCACAAATCAACCAATTTACAACTATAAAAAAGCAACAACAGCCAAGCTGGGGCCACTGGAGCTCAGGGGAACAGAAAGAGAGACCTACGGAGTTCATGAAGGCAGGAGAAGCCATGATGAAAGAAAGAAAAAACCGCTCTGACCATTTTGTGCCATGGCTGCTTCAAGGCTGGAGCTGCTGAGTGCATGGAGCAGGAGTCAGCAAAAGCCACAGCTGTGCCCTTTGGATGAAGTTGCTTGGAGGTGGCAGGGGAGAGGAGGACTTTGGTGGCCCCAGGCCAGCAAGACCACTAATAGGGTTCCCGTGGACCCACACAGGAGCAAGGAGCCACAACAACTGAAAAAAAGGAGCCACTCAAAGGCCAGTGAGTCATCTCAAGGAACTGACACACAGCCTGTCTCATGGGAAGTGTTTGCAGCATGGGTAGTGGGGGAGACAGGCCCACCAGGAGAACACTGGGGCACAGCAAGGACAGCTGATCTGGCACCCCAATCAGCAAAGGACCACTCAGAGGAGACTGGTTAGAAATATAGAATTGCATGGGGTGCAGTTTGATGAAAAGACACAGGAAGTACCTATAAAGTCAACCATTCAACCCTGAGCTGCACAAAAAGCCTTCCCCAGGGAATCAGCAGCCAAGGAGCAACTTAGCTCAACCACACAGCTCAAGTACTGGTCCTCACAGGAAGTTCCCCCATTTTAGAAGTAAGCAAAGGACAAAAAATTAGTTCCAGCTCAGGCACACCACCAGTGCCTCAGGGCCCACCCGGGGACTTGAGACTTGGAGCCAGGGACTGCACCTTCCCCCCCAACCAGGCACACCTCCAGCACCTTGAGGCCCACCCAGGGACCTGAGGTATGGAGTCGGGGACTGGACAACCCCCCACAACCAGGCACACTGCCAGTGCCAAGGAGCATCCCCAAAATAACACCTCCACATGGGTGGCCCACCACAGCCACCACAATAACCATGGCTGCTGTGAAAATGGCTAGATACCACAGCCACCATGCAGATGGTGTGCCAGCCACTGGAGGGCATTGACACAAGGAGAGTCAGAGACTAAAGAAAAGTAGAGGGTGTCTCTCTCCACAAAGCTCATTCCGGAGTAACAGAAGCAGCATCTGCTCTACGATAATACTGGGGGACCTGAACACACCTCTCAGCACTGGACAGATCATCTAGGCAACAAATCAACAGAGTA
Organism: Galeopterus variegatus; assembly: GCF_000696425.1. Lineage (NCBI taxonomy): Eukaryota > Metazoa > Chordata > Mammalia > Dermoptera > Cynocephalidae > Galeopterus > Galeopterus variegatus. The sequence continues at coordinate 216,570 of NW_007727052.1, forward strand.
ATCATTACTCTTTCAGAAGGAGAGAAGAAATCTAGGGTAATTAGAGGGGGGAGGGGGGAGGGTGAGGGGGATGGGGAGAGATTGGACAAGGGGCGTAAAGAATAAGTATGATTTGTAACAATACATATGCTAGTAGTATTGATTTGATCAACATATGTCAATGTTGAACCCCAAAACTATGTATAATCAATTATGATTCAATAAAAATTCACATAAATACATAAATAAAATAAAATAAAATCAAAACAAACAAAAAAATAAATAAATAAAAGGGGAAGTGATGACCTAAGGAGTCACTGAAGATTCTTTACATTGAATCATCCCAGACTAACTTAACTTTTTTTCTTTGACCTGGTTTTAAATTTAGAATATATGGACCTCGGTGAGGCATTCAACAATTGTTCGCATGATGATCCTGTAAAGGACATGGCGAAGCAGGATTTTGGTGCACAGGGAAGTAAGATGATTAGTAAGTGGTTAACTGACGTTGCCTAACAATCAATGGATTAACCCCCACAGAGAAAGAAGGCTTCTAGGACATAGTTAAAGTTCTTTTTATCGAAACTGAAGATGATATGTACTTGGGGTGATAGTGGCTGTAACGAGTATCAGAATCAAGCTGCCAGGCTAGATTACTGGATTTAATCTAAGAAGATCACATTTAATTTGATAAATAAAATGTTCTGCTCTTGTAAACTAAAATCTAGCCACAGAAGGGGTTTTAGTTGACACGGTGTTCAGGATGCTTCAATATGAGGGGAACGACCAAGATGGGAAAGAAAATTGGGGATGTTCAGACTGGAGAAGCCAGGATTTAGGAGGAGAATGTATGGGAGAGCAAATGTCATATGTAATCTGTATAACTCCAAGGAATAAAAATAGTTTACATGCGTGAAAGCTGCAAGAAGACAGATTTGAGATGAACTTTCTAATGATCTATTCTGTCCAAAGAAGGTATAGGCTGTTTCTGAAGGTAGTGAGTTGCCCATCTTTCTATGGTAGGATAGATGACCCTTCACCGCATAGAAAGGATGCAAATATTTTGACAGTTTGAATTGGTGAGCTTTCAAGTTTATTTCAACCTCAGGAATCTATGACATATGTACAGTTCAGTGAGTAGAAATGTATTTTGATCTTTAACCAATTGAGTATTACTCTGTGATGTGCTCTCATACATAAACCAGGAGTAATATTTATTCTGCACTTAACTCACAGAAAAGGTTTACAAATCATGCCTTCTGTAGAACTCTTGCTAATCCTTAGAGAGAAGAGCTAATGCAATTGGAAAAATTATTGATGCTATAAACGGCACTGAGTTAGGACCAAATTAACATGCATTTTAATATCTTTTTATATTATTCCTCCATGTTAATGACTAAACTTGTATCGACAGCTGCCTAACACTGAATTGATTTCAGATTTTCCTCTAGGCAGTGACTTGGCAAAGGCTAAATTATAGATTGGTGAAATATAGAGTTTTCATCATTGTTATTTTCTTGATATTACTACAATTTCAATTAGTTGCTCTGTGATTCAAAAGATAATGTTTTAAAATTCCTGGTTTGATAGAAGTTTTTTTTTTTTGCCTTTTAATTATTGTTAATGTCTGATGTTATTGCCTTTTGATTAGAGAAAATGGTCTTTAATATTTCTACTTTCAAATATTTATTGAAGGGTTTTGTGGCCTAATAAACAGTTTTTAGAACATACTCGATATATCAACTAGTTCTATCATTAATTCTTCCAAGTGATTTTCTTTATAGACATATATTAGATATTATGTAGTTTAACTTCTGCTTACTTTATATTCTGTGGACATACATAGGGGCACAGCCAATCCAGAGGCCTCTGAGCTAAGTCACACTTACAGCAAAAGCATTTGTTCCCGAATATACTGGAATAGCAACAAAGAGATATCAAAGGAAGAATTTCATAGAACAAAGGATGGCTTGATTTTTTTTAAAAGGGGGAGGCCTAGAAATGAACAGGTTATTCTGTCCCATTCCAAATAAGTCGTTTACCATGAATGCTGAGGTGATGAAGTCTCAGTGGTTCTAACCTAAACAAATTCCAAATTCAAAATCTTAGTTTTTTCCAACGTTTCCATGATTGAAAAAAGAAAATGGGCTGAGCAAGGAGGGTCTTCCATCCATCCCATTTCCATAGTATCTCTCCAGTTGGCTCCTGAAACTCTCATGGGCAGCAAACACTGCACCGTGACTGCTCCCAGGGGCACGATAGTGACGTGAACATGAGCTCAGAGTCACCATGTACCTCCCACCGCAGGGCTCTGCTTCTCGAGGTCGCGCGACAGAGGATGTGCACCGATGCCCGGGGAACAGCGTCCTCTGCGGTACTGGCCGGGCACTTCTAGTTCCTCAAATTCTCTTGTCCTCTAATAGTCATTTCATCTTTGACTCCAATGTTAGATAAGCGTGAAAACGATATGTCTGCCAGTCTGCTGTTTTTTCCCCAGCGTCCATATAGTCAGATTATTTTATAAAAACGAATGCAACTTTTTTGAAGGGTCCTTGACCTCGTAGCCTGTGAGGGTTTAAAATATTTATAGTCTGAAAACTAGCTGTGAGTCCAATATAGAATGTCCATCTTCGTTAAAACACTTTATCATCACCTATCTTGTATCAGAACGAGTCGAATATGGTCCATCTCCCTCACTGGGGTGTCATTTCCCAGAGTGAAGGGACCTTCTCTTGACACCCTGGTACGTCACATACGTCCTGTAAATGCCCCTTAAATATTTTTGAGTTTAATTTAAGCAAAGTGAATTTCACTTGTTTAGTAGTCACATCTAAACTCATATTTTAATTAAATGATTAACGTGCATTTTCGTTAATTTGCTTCTTTCCCTTATTCCATTTGTTTAGAAAAATAATGGAGACGTAGAAAGTAACCAGCCGTCCTTGTTTAAACAAAGGTGCCTGAACACTCGGTACCGCCATCTAGTGGGAGAAAAGGCTCCGCGGCCATCTAGTCCGTTCCCAAGGTCTGTGTTTAGAAAAATGTCACAGCGGATCAGATCTGAGTTGAAGGGATGGGAGGGGGACACGATGGAGGATATGTGTTTTCCTCTGATTAGCCACGTGCTGCCTGGGTGGTTGCCTCTTTGCGCTTGGCATCGTAACAGAGGAAGCCGCCTTTGTGGTTTTGCAAGCGAGCACAACATGATAAGCTCCGAGTAGTGTTCTTGGCTGTGGTTCATATTTGTGGGCTAGTAATTCAGGCTGTGGGATATTCCCATTAGAACAATGCAGCTTTTAGAAAAGTCACGGTTTTATTAGCATAAGTGCTACACACACACACACACACACACACACACACACACACACGCTGCATTGTCTCACCCTTTTCCTGATTCTTGGTCCTGTCGCCCAGGTTGGCAGCCCCTGCTGTAGTTACTGCCTGTGGCTCCAGAGAGAATGTCCTTAATACAAAGCCGCATTTGGCCCAGCAGGAGGGGAGCCCCGGATGCCCCTCACAGCCTCTGATGATGACTACTGGGGTTTTAAATCCAATTTGACTTTATTTATTCATAAGCAGGACTGACAGTCCAGGTTCTGAGGCCCCCAAGCCAATCAGACCCTTCCTCCCATCAGTTTACTTTTGTTTCTTTGATTTTTTTCTCCTCTCATCTCTGCTTTGCCAGTTCTGTGAGCAAAGCTTGTGAGTTCCTTGTGGCCTCTTTTCTTTCCCCAAACACACACACATGCATGCACACACAAGCAGATAGGCACAATGGAGGACTCTGGCTTAGATCCCTGTTGGAAAATGGCTCTTGAGGAAATCAGGGAAAATCCACTTAAGCCATGTGCCAAGAGTATCCCAGGGACTGGGCTGATTGGTAGGCTGAGCTGGCATTGGGCAGTTTGGTATGAGTTGAAGGATGAGGCAAATCTCCCTACCATCCATCCTATAATAGCTCCCCAATTGGCTCCTGAAAATACCATAATTATAGAAAGATAATGATTTCTAAACAAGAAATTAGGTCTCATGTCTGACGGGTTATCAGAAAAGTAGGGCAGAGCTGTTCAGCCAAATCTGGGATGAATGGTCACTCAGAGATTTCATCTCTTCTTGCTGCTGAAATCAAAGGCAGAGGCTGCTTGTTTAGAACACTACTGAGGAGGATTCTGGGGCCACATCTGGGTTTAGCGGGATGTATAGGAAGGTCTGAGATAGTCATGGATGGGTTAGTGGGACTATTGCGGTATTGGCTTTACATGCAAATGGTTTCTTAGAGGACTAACAGTGAAATGCTAGCTGTTAACATATTGGCATAAATTACATTATTAGATTAGCTGCCCACCACAAGGTTCTAAGAGAATAAAGTCACAAAATAGGTGATTTTTTAAAGGCTTATTTTTCCTTTTTTTTTTAAATTGAGGTAAAATTCACATAACATAAAATTCACCATTTTAACCATTTTAAAGTGTGCAATTCAGTGGCTTTTAGAACATTCACAAGGTTGTGCAATCACCACAACTATCTAATTCCAGAACCTTTTCATCACTTCCAGAAGCAACCCTGCACCCACGAAGTAGTCACTCCCAATTCTCCTCTTTTCTCAGCACCTGGCAACGACTTATCTGATTTTTTTGTCTCTAGGGGTTTGCTTATTCTTGGTATTTCTTAATAAATCACATGCAATATGTAGCTTTTTGTATCTGGCTTCTTTCATTGAGCATATTGTTATCAAGGTTCATCCACACTGTAGCATGTATCAGTACCTCATTCCTTTTTATGGCTGAATAATATTACATTGTATGGATATAGCACGTTTTGTTTATCCATTTATCAGTTGATGGACATCTGGGTTGTTTCCACCTTTTGGCTATTATGAATAATGCTGTTATGAGCATTCATGTACAAGTTTTTGTATGAACACTTGTTTTCAATTCTCTTGGGTGGATAAGTGAGGGTGGATTTTTTTTTTTTTTTTTGCCACCTTTGGTAAAGACAGATCCATTTGAAACTGTCTGATAGGTGAGTTTTGCTAAGAAGAAAAGAGCAAAGTTTGAGTGCTGCCTGGATGAGGCCTGGGAGTAGGAATCAGTGTGGCTGAGCACCTTGGGCATGCTATGGAGCTCTAAGGGCAAAGGTCTGGGAAGTAGGGCAGGAGAGAGAGAAGATGGTGTCAAAATAGGATGGCGATGACCTTGAACTTGGTGGATAGAAGAAGAATGAGGTTTGTCCAGAATTTATAAAATGGATGCTGATATTTTTCTGTTTTTAATAAGGGAGGGAAAAATCTCTGGTGGGGATAAAGAGATGGGTTAAGGGAGGGCCAAAGTAAAGTGAAAATTGTTATGGTTTTGGCTGTGTCTTAAGATGGTATTGTTAATGGATGCTGTTTTGGTAGAAAAAAGGAAAGCTTGTTTAGCCACGTTTAACACAGGATGACAAAATTGGAAGAGCAAATTTTAGCACAACAAATTAAAGGAAGGGACCCACTTGTTAAAAGAAGGCTGCTGTGCATTTCTATAGCAATGAACTTTTTCTAAAGTCTCTTCATAACTGTAAACTCATTAGAATGAATGAATCAGGCAGAGCAGGTACCATTTGCTGTCATTTGAGAAACAGGAAAATCAAGGTGCCCAGCACAGTGCCTGGTGATAGTAGGCATTCGATCAGTATTTGTTAAATAAATGAAGCAGAGTCAGATCAAGTCAAAGAATGTCAGATTTGGGAGGATCTTTAAGATCATCCAGAAGCCCTCTTCCCACCCCATTATTGGAGGAGGAATGTCAGAGCAGAATGCCGGAGTCCTGGGCTTGAATCCAAGGTCAACTTGTCATTGGGTGAAGGACCCAAGTCAGTAGTCTGTCCCTTGTCCCGTACATAACGTCATCATAGCATCAGTTAATTTGCTTTGTGGTGATTTGTGCTCTTGTCTGTCTCCACTATTGAGCCATATGATCCTGGGGGGGTGGGGCTTGCATTGGGTTCATCTTTGAATTCCCAGGATGTAGCACAATTGTTGAAACTTGTTGAATGGATGAACAGGAAGTGGAAGCTCTTAGTTCTTCCTGGGTCTCTGCTCTTTCTCTCTCTGCCACTGCTTTTAGTGACAGATCCAGGACTTAACCACAGTTTCCAGACCACGGAGAATTTTTCCCGTTGCCCCAATGTCTGCACTCATTAAGGTAGGTGACACTAGATGTACTTGGCAGGTTGCTTTGGATTTGCCAAGCCCCCTGGGATAATCCCCGCTGTATTGTTATTATGAAAGTGTCTAGAAGGCAAGGGAAAGAGAGTTTTCCTTAGTTCAAAGCCTAAGGTCAGTCTAGCCACCTTATGTAGGATCTCAAAAAGTGTGTCTTGTGCACCAGGACCTTCCTTCCTTTGGTGTGCTGTCCAGGTCTCAGTGGAGGTCGTCTTGCCTTGGGGGAAGGGTGTTCTTCAGTGTGAGACTTGACAACGATGGGGGCAGGAAGAGGTGGTGGGATTTTTTAGGGATTCTGAAACAATTCCTTGTCTACCTTGTTTTGCTCTTCCTGGCGACTTCTATTTGCTCCTGAGCACATATTTGAGGCAAAGCAGAGGAGGTCTCATATTGGTCTTTCCCATGCCTCAGTACTAGTTGTGCCAGCCTGTGAATGGCATATGGTGGGCACCTAGGCCAGTGCATGAAGGGTCTGTCTAATAGGGGGATTACACCTAAAGCATTGACCATGGTGTAGGCTTTGGTGTCTGTCCTCTGTCTTCTGCCCTATGTTGAGCAGCCCCCATGGAATTCTTCTACCTGAGCCTCCACTTCTTGTCTCCTGCACCAACTCCAAGATCCTTATGTTGGATCTTGCCACCACTTCCCCAACCTGGGAACAGCTTGACTTCCTCTGGTTTGTTTCCTCAATGCCGGTAAATTCAGAGCATAGACTTCAAAAGCACCACATTGGAAAGCTCAGTTTTATTCAATGTCAGGTGATAGCCATATTACCAGCAACTTGACTCCTCCTGATTTCAAAGCAGTTTCCACATGTATTATCCAGGGTTCTCTAGAGAAACAGAACAATGATGTGTGTGTGTGTGTGTGTGTGTGTGTGTGTATGAGGGGTCTTCAAAAAGTTCATGGAAAGATTCATATTTTCTTTTAATTCTATCTTTTTTTTTTTTTTTTGTCTTTTTTCGTGTCTGGCAACGGATCGCAACCCTCAGTGTCGCACCCGTACCAGACCCGGACCAGCAACGGGATTGCAACCCTTGGTGTTGCTCCCACACCTCGCTCAGCCAGTGAGCGGGAACCGGTCTGTATGTGGGATCCGAACCCTCGGCGGGAGCGCCGCCGCGCTCCCAAGCGGCGCACTGTAGCAGTGCGCCACCGGGCCGGCCCATTTAATTCTATCTTTCTGCAAAATTTTGAGGACCCCTTATATATGTTATAAGGAATTGGCTCATGAAATTATAGAGGCTACTTCCTAAGATCTTTAGTCAGCAAGTTGGAGACCCAGAAGAGCTGGTGGTGTAGTTCCAGTCCAAAGGCTAGTAGACCTAAGACCCAGGAAGAGCTGATGTTTCAGTTTGAGTCTGAAGGCAGGAAAACACCAATGTCCTGGCTCAAATGCAGTCAGTAAGACAGGAAGAGTTCCCTCTTATGTGGGGAAGGGTCAGCCTTTTTGTTCTATTCAGGCCTCCAGCAGATTGGATGAAGCCCACCCACATTAGGGAGGGCCATCTGCTTTACTCAGTGTGCCTATTCCAATGTTAATCTCTTCCCTAAACGCCATCACAGAAACACTCAGCATAATGTTTGACCAAATATCTGGGCATCCTGTGGCCCAATCAAGTTGACACATAAAATTAATCATCACAGCACACAACCTAAGAGCAAAGGGAGATGATCTTGTTACACGGATGAGACATCTCTCTGTTCTATGTCCCCCTTCTTGAAGAGGCCAAGGGAGGGATTTTTAGTGCTCAGAACATATCTGGGCAGCCTTAGGTGCCCATGTGAAGGAGCTGGTGGTCCAGGGAGTATGAGAAGAAGCCTTAGCATCCCTATGAGAAGGTCAATTCCAGTCCTCTAGCCTTTTCATGGCAAGCAGGCTGGCGTGAGCCTCTTCTTTCCCATCTGTGATGAAGGCAAGCCATTCCTCAATCCTCTGAGGTGGCACCTTCTGCCCCAACAGGCTCAGCTGGATGTGCATGGAGGTCCACGGCCATGCTGGTTTGAATGAAGAAGGGTGACACTTGAGACAACAGCACAGGAGGGAACCAGTGTAGGATATGATGGCACCAGCAATGTGCTGAAGTTCCCAGGGCAGCAGACTCGTAGCAATGGAGGGGAGAGCTCTTGGGCAAGAAGGGGCACTGTATTATCAGAGTCTGCTTCTGTCATGACTGAGCTTTGGTTCTACTTTGCAGTCGGACATGGAAGAGGAAGCTGATTTTCCAAGTGGGCTCTCTGTAATGTGAAAGAGGACGCATGTGGGAGCTTCTGAGAGATGGCACTCACCTAGCTTGAGGGTTGGCCAAGGCTGCCAGGAGGTGGTTGTAGGTGATTTAAGCCCTGTCAGGGCAGTGGGTTGGTGAGGGGCATCCTGTCAGGTCTTCAGACCAGAGGTGGCAGCTAGGAACTCTTTCTCAAATAGTTGCTGAGATTCACATCAGAGAGTGGAGGATGACAATGGGACAAATCATTAAAAGTAAACTTTGATCAGTTCCTGTCTTGTCATAAGCCACTGTTTTATGACAGCGTTTTGTTGCACTTTAGACAGACTATGATTTCTCCTTTTCTTCAGACTGAAATGTGAGATGGGAATGGGTCTGTCCCTCCCTCTGTCCCTGCTCCCCTCTGCCCTCCCACTCCCGGGGGCCCACACACTCACCTGCACCAGGCCTGGTGTGAGGCGCTTGGCCTGCAGCCATTTCTGGAACCTCCCTGTTTTCCGCAGGACACGCTCGATGCTGCAGGTCTTCGGGGCTGATGCAGAAGCACAGATTCTCCTGTCCGAGATCTCATCTTGGTATTTGCTGACCAGCCTAAAGATCTCCACAGGGCGCCAGGATTTGGAATCATCTGAATAATTTGCAGGATAAGAAGGCAGGTACTCAGGAGGAGGCTCGAGGTGGGAAGCCAGCCAGTTGTCAAACCTGTCGGAAGAATAGCCCTTTTAGGATTGGCCTGTGAGCTGGAGGCCGGCAGAGCTGAGGGACAGGGTGACAGGGGACAACAGCCCATCTAATCCATTTCTCCTCCTTAGACTGGGGTGCTCCAAACCCTTTTTGTGAGAGGACTATTTTTGTTTTCTCAGACTTAGGGAAGTGTATATGTGATGTCAGAAAAGGTGAGGGAAGCACGAGTCAGACAAACTTTATCCCCTTCACACAGCTGGCGCAGAAGGACTAGCCATGGCTTTCAGAACTTCTGTTCCACGTAACGATAGCAGCTTTGCACATGCCCACACTTACGATTCTCCTAATAGCCCATCCCCAGTTTACAGGTGTGGACACTGAGGCTTTTAAAAAGTATGTACCCTGCCCAATGTGCTGCCAGGCAGGAGTGCAAACCCGGGCTCTCTGTCAGCAAACACCGCTATTTTTCCCCTTCCCTACGCCGGTCCCTGTAACCGCCCACCCTCTGACCAATGGCTGGTCTTAGAACCACGGTGCTTGAAAAGGCTCTTGGGCCTGCACTGGGGGACCATTGCCCCTCCATATCCAACCCCGAGGAGCCTCATTAGTTTTGCTTTTAGTCAAAAGATCTAAGACATTAGCACCAACCAAGTCTCAGGTGACACTGGCTGCTAAATGGTCACCAAAATTGAAGCTATCTGGGCTCTGGGAGGTGTATAATTCCACAGGGGAGAGGCACTGACCTATTATCATCTGCCCACTTCCTAGGTCCCACATTTGCTCTTTTTCTTTAGTCATTTCTCCAGCTGTGTGCTGACATTTCCATTAGGGAAGAATATTAAATCTCCTTTTGATTTAGGTATGAAAAATTACTCACAAAATGTTTACCTTCATTATTATCATCATTTTTTTTTTTTTTGGCAGCTCACCCATATACAGATCTGAACCTTTGACCTTGGTGTTATAACACTGCTCTAACCAACTGAGCTATCTGGCCAGCCCCTTCATTATTATTAATAATTGAGGGGTATACTGCAAATGAAAATCAGGCTACGTAAAATATATTATATATTTAATTTAAATAAAAATCTTTAAATTCTTTTTATTGGGAATTATTTAGCAATCCCATGATAATGAGTTTTGAATAAAGAATTAGCCCCCAAAGCCCATATTGTTTTGTTTGTGTCACTGATATGACACACATTTACTCTGAGAGACCACAGCTTTTCCTACTGCTTTGTTGGCAAAGAAAACCACACAAAAACATACAAAGGCAAAGAGATCAAGAAAGTCGTCCAGGAAGCCGGATAGCCCAGGCGTCTGAACCCCCGAGGGCTGCTCTAGAGCTCTGTGCCGCTCACATTTGGGAAGGTGCTCCAACAAGAAACTGCCAGTAAGCAATTTCTGTAATGCAGGACAAGGCAAATTGCAACAGAAGTAGGCACAAAGGGTTCTGTTCCAGAACATTGCCATGAATATACCCAAAAAGACAAAGCACTGTACATGTGCAATGAGTCAGTTTTACTGGAAGTATCAGTACAACCTTGGGAAATGATCCTCCCCTCTGGGAGGATAAGGAAGGGCGCAGGGCCCAGAGGCAGGCCTTTCTGCCTGTTTCCTGTAGCTCTTGCTCATGCAGATTCATCCCTTCAGAAGACCCAGGATTAAGGATTTACAACTAGGTGGCTCTTTCAGATAATAATAGTAACACACATGGTAGGAAACACTTAAACGTGCCCGTCGCTTTGCTAAGCACTTTATGTGTATTAATTCATTTCATCCTTCCAATAAGCCTATGGTGTTGATACTATTATTAACCATACAGATGAGGGAACCGAGGCGTGGAGCAGTTACATCATTTGCCCAAGGTCACACGGCCAGAAATTGGAGGAGGTGGCATTCAAGGCTCTGGAGTGTGTGCTCTTCACCACTTTGCCGTTGCTAAGCTCATGGGAGCAGATTGATAACATTATTAGTGGTTATAGCTGGTGGGATCCTTCAAGATTATTTTGTCCCTGCCCCCTTCTCCATCTTGTTTTGAGGATGAGAAAATTGCAGGCAGAACATACATGTAACTTGTTTGAAGAATCGCAGACAATTAATGGTGGAAGAGGGCAGATCTCAGGGCTCCTGTTCTCCTAATTGGTGGGAATGGCACGGGGAGACACTTCCTGTCCTGTGGGACAAGGTTGATTGTCCTTTTTTTCTGTCCCCACCTCCTGAGGAAGCTCTGCTGAGACAACAGCACTGATTGGTAGGTGACATGTGATGAAGGCCTGCGCAGGTTCAGCGATGGCTTGGGGCATTCCAGGACTAATTGAGACAAATAAACAGGTTCACAGGCCTCACTTCTCCCCCATCCAAAACGGTAAGACATTAATGGCATCGAATGGGAAAAGTGTATATTGTAATAATGTTGACTACCTATTTTACTAAATAGAAGAATGTCAGGGAGAAAATGAGCCCTGCTTTTTATTCACTAAATGTTAACATTTTGGAATGTGGAAAACCACAAAACAGAGGCACCTTTCTAGTTTTCCTTTTGAACTGGGCTCATGGGCATGATTAAAGAGAGAGGCTGGCCAGTTCCTCATTGTGTTGAAAGATGGAGAAGCAGGATCATAGTTTCTCAGAGCTGGAAGGAAGCATCAGGCCCTGTGGTCCCATCCCCCCAGGCCCCTCAACATGGAGAGTAGGGTGGGGGTGTAGGGGACAGGGAGAGCACTGGAATTAGAATGAAAGGCTCATGCTTCCAGCCAGTCAAACATTAAGTCTGTAGACAGCCTTCCTAAATGCTTCTTGCCTGTCTTCCCTCTTCTCCATCTCCCAGGTCTGTACCATCCAGCATCTTCACAAAGCTGGTGCAGTTCACAATGGTCTTTCTGGGCCCATCGCCTGCTGCTCCCCTTACAAGCTGGCTTTGGTCTCACCAAACCACTGGCTATCCTTGGATAAGCCACATTCTTTTGGGCCTCTGAGCCTCTACTCACCTGTCGTGGGCTAATCCTTTTGTCTGAGACATGTTCTTCCTTTATCATGTCTGGATAATCCCTACCCAACCCTTTAAAACTCAGACAGGTACCATCCCTTCTGATCTTCACTCTTTCATCCCCCAGTTGGGATAGGTTCCTTTCCACATGCTGCCGTGACACCCTGTGAAGAACATTTTGTATATTCCTTATACTGTGCTTTAACTATTGATAGACTTCTCTGTCTTCCCAACAGAAATGAAACTCCTTCAGGGCAAGGATTCTTTTAGCTTTGTAACTCAATGCGCAGCAAACTGCTCCATACCAATTTAGTGCTCAATACCTTATAGTCGGATGGATGAATGGATGGATGGGTACTTGGATGTACAGATGGATAAGTGAGTAGACAGATATATGGAGGGCTGAGCTGTGGGATGCTCAGAATGACGGCTGGGTGGAAGAATGCACAGAGGGATGCCTGGATGCATGGGTGCATGTACGGATGACTGAATGTGTAGATGGACAATTTTTTCATAAGCCCCTGGGCCCTACAGCACCCAAGGTCTCTCAGTTGATACAAGGAAGTGAGATAAGGCAATAATTATTATCATCTTTTGAGGTGAAGGTGACAGAGAAGAGGCAAGGGAGAAGGGAAGGCAAGATCACGCCTAATGACTTACTTATTTCACTGTGAGACTCCACTGCTCAGTTGCAAGTGTTTAAACATTCTTTGTGACTTTGAGAGTAGGGGGAATGTAAGCCCAAATACTTACAGTAAGGAAGGCGAGGTAAAGCATCAAGGTGAGGTAAAGCATCTTACCCTGGTAAGACCCCAAGACCCCCTAGGAATGATTCAGATCAGAAACACTGCCTCTAAATACCCCTCTCCTCCCACCTCCACATAAACAATTCTGATCCACTGGATCTTGGTAGATCCTACCAGTTGGTGTGACCACTTAAAATTTCAGATACAGGCATATTTTTAGTAGGAACAGTGTACCAATCAAGCTTACTCATTTTCCTAGCTTCCCTTAACTTTTTCATTCAGGATTTAAAAGTCATCATGGCATGTATGGGAAAACTGCTTCTGAAAACATTCAAATTTTCAAAGGTCAATGGTTGAGTATGAGAAACATCTGATTCATCAATAGCATTGTCACCAAAGAAAAGATAAGGGAAAGAAGGAAAGGTGACCTTCACCTGCCAATCATGTCTTCAGCATACCCAGCCAGATTGGGAAGCCCATCCATTGTTCGTTGCTGAATGAATTCTAGCACTGTCCGGTCCTTAGTGGGGTCCAGGGCCGAACCAGATGAACAAATACAACATTAGAAAGAGAGGTGAAGGATGTGAACTTGCAGACAATTTAGCAAAGAAGGAATATAAATGGCCAATAAATCCCCCCCAAAAGGCTTAAGTCAGAGGAAATGCAAACTAAAAATATAGTATTAAATATGTGTGAGTGTACAAGAAGTCAGCTCTATAGGTAGACATCTCCGTTTGGATATATATATATAATCTAAAAATTTGCCATATTTTCTGAACCAAAAATTCCATTTTTAGGAGTTTGTCATAAGGAAATAATCACTGATGTGCACAAAATCTAGCTGCAGGCATGTTTAACAAAGCATTATTTATCATAAAGTGAAAAAAATGGTGGATTAGTTAAATTATGGTTGGTTGAGGCAATCAAATACCATAAAGCCATTAAAAATCAAATTGTGAAGGATATTTAATAATGTGGAAAGGTGTTTCTAATAGATTGTTAAATAAAGTTTCAAAAGAGTATATATAGTATGATACATTTTTGTTGAAAAAATTTCTTAATCCATACTTAGAAAAAGGATGGCAAGGATATACAACAAAATGCTCACAAAGGAGTGATCTCTTGGTGGAAGAATTGTGCTTTTCTTAATCAGTATTTCCTGAAAATTCTAAAATAAATAGGCACTACTTTCACAATAAGAAAAAAGTTCTTTATAATGTGTAGAAAAGGACTATAAAAAGTGCATGTCCCCAGACCCACTCACTCCCTCTCTCTGCCTCCATGCTGAGAATGAGCATTCTCAATGTGGGGAGCTGTAAACCCAAATCTGCCCTCCTGGGTGTTTTCCTGCTTGTATCTGCACACTTCCCTTTCTGGCGCACATGGAAAATGCATTGTAAGAGAGGTGAAGTAATATCCTGAACTCCAGTGGAGCACAAACCTATTTAGGGAAATGCTTTCTGAATTTGGCCAGTACCTGCCTGATGGTAAAAACTTCATTTACTGCACTTGGTGAAAAAGGAGGATGTGAACTTAAAGCTCTTCCTCAGTTGAATTTCTTTATTTCTTTCCCTCTTATCTTAAAATATCTGAAAATATGTCCATATTGCCTTCTTTCTCTGAGGAATCAGCAGCACTTTGCCTGTGTTGTTGGTCTTCTTCATCCTATTTCCTAGGTGGGAAACTTTGAGTTCAAGTTCAACATCTCCAGCTTGATTTCCTCTCACATCAAGTTGGTCACCAAAATGACTCTATAGCTGAACAGAATTGGATGCTTCCTGCCCTATTTTGTTCCCGATGACCTCTCTCCGGGACTATGAGATCTGGCCTCACAGCTCCTGCCAACACCCCCAGTCCATCCTGCACCCTGCTTTCCATGAGATCTTCCCAAAACATGGGTCTCATCTTGCCCCTCCCCAGCTTACCCTCACCATTGCCTGCAAGAGAGCTTCCCCAACTGGCAGTCTTTCAACTTTTCAACATTCAAAAATGCCTTTAAAAAAAGCTTAATAGGAAAACTTCACATCAACACCATAAAATATCTACAGTCTCACAAAAGAAGTTTCACATTTTTCACTGGTATGTTCTATTTATTATTTCTGTTTAGTAATTTAGTTGAATAATCAAATATGTCTTGGGTTAATGTGGATTAGAAATAAAATCACTGTTAATTAATGCCTTTTGTTTGGTCACCAAATCTTACAAGCAAGAGGTAGGTCTTTGGAGGAGAGCAGAGGAGAAGGAACATATGACAAAGGGTCTTTGGTACTGAAAAGGCTGAAACCACTGGCCCACAGACTAAGGTCCCAATTCGTTGGCATGGCATTCAAGACCCCCTGCCCCATATGTCTTTCCATCCTCCTCCTCTGCCACCCTTCCACATACACTCTGTGCTCAAGCCACTAAGCATCTCTCACCTCTTCCCACATCTCTGGGCCTTTGTTTAAGCTGCTTCTTCTGCCTTAAGCCCTTTCCCTCCTGCTAAATTTCAGCTCATCCTTTAAGGCCATGCTCACAATACCTCCCCCTGGAAAAGCCCTTCCCAGTCTCCATTTGGATTTAACGTCCCTTCCTGGAGCTCCTGGAGGTGCTTTACACTGGCCTGCGTCGACCAAGTCTTATTATTATTATTTGTAACACAGCTTCCTCCTCCTGACCCCCTAGAGGTCAATGCAGAGTTACAGTGGCTGTCACCATAGCGCCTGATGGGTCCTGGCCATGGTAAAGGCACATGAGTGGACTCTAGAGTGTGACACTGTTGTTTGGTGAGAGCTATGTGCATTGCAATTTACCAAATTCTGGTTTTCCTCTGATCAAGGCAACATCTCACAACAGAAAAGTGGCTCAGAAACTTTGGAACAAACTGTCCTGGTTTGAATTCCACATCTGCCACTTCTTAGGTGCTGGCTGTGAGTAAGTCATTTAATCTTGCTCTGCCTCAGTTCACCATCTGAATAATGAGTGCAAATCACTAACTTCCAAGATGGTTTAAAATGTCTGTCACAGTAGGTTTCTATAAATTTTATTTCCCTCCAGCTATGAGAAATGAACTTGGTAAACTCAGCAGTCCCAGGCTACTCCATTCATAGAAAAGAAGACTTCAAGCCAAGGAAACTTTGGATTTAGCATTTAGGGCTGGAATTTGGGTCACACTTTGCCTTCCTACCCACCCCAAATTCAAACCATACCACCCTGATTAAATGGCATTGTTTCAGCTCCCACCCATATATTACATCCCAATTCATTTTCTTTTTTTTTTTAAAGGATGACCGGTAAGGGGATCTTAACCCTTGACTTGGTGTTGTCAACACCATGCTCAGCCAGCGAGCCAACCGGCCATCCCTATATGGGATCCGAACCCGGGGCCTTGGTGTTAACAACACCGCACTCTCCCAAGTGAGCCACGGGGCCGGCCCCCAATTCATTTTCAACAAACTCCTGGACATCTTCACATAAAGGAACAGAATTTTGCCCCTCCTAGTTATTTGATTGAGGTTCTGACCTTATTTCTTCTTTAAAGAATTTCTTGCAAATAGATGTCCCGATGCAGGCATTGCATTTATCAAGACCGAGGAAAGTCCTTCCAAAATTGTAGCTGGTTCGGACTTGGGGCACCAGAGAAGGAGGCGGTGAAGCCAGCGAAGAGAAAGAACAGCTCAGGGCTGAGACCAACAGCAGCAGCAGGGCCGGCCAGCCTGGGCGGAGGGCAGCTACCTCGGGCCCCAGCTGGGGCTCCATCTCGGGCTCTGGGCTGCGGCTGCAGCCTGCAGCTGCCCACTCAGGGCGGCACAGAGGCAGGGCTTGGTCGAGAGGACGCTGTCAGAGGGGGCTGGCTTCAGGGCGCTCACCATATCCCAGCCTCCCAGGTTTCTCTTTGAGGATGCTGAGGAGCTCGGGGCTAATGAGGCTGGGCAGGAGGTGAGGAAGTCCAGGGAGGATGCTGATAACGTGCTTCCAGAGTTACTCTTCCTCTGCCTGGGGTGGCTGCTTCAGGCTGGGGAGGGGCTCACTGGCAGATTTTGGGAAGGACAATGGTCAGGGCTTCCCTGTGTGGTCCTTTCAACAAACACAGGATATCCCGGCTGGGCAGGAAAAGGTCCATGCAGGATGTGTGTCCGACCTGGATTCCACCTGGGAGTTTCAAAGGCTCCTGGAGGTCTCCACCCGCTACTGTTTTAATTCTGGGTACATCTGCCCTTATGGATTACGCGCGCGCGCACACACACACACACACACACACACGCCAGTTTTTTTCTCCCTCCACACTGGATAATTTGTCCTGATCCTTAACCAGCCATACCTCACCCACTTTTACCATATTTGGCTGTGAACTAACTAGAGGTTAGTTTGCCGGCCATTGAGTTGCACATTTAACACTGATTTGAAAGGCGAAGACTTTTTGCTGCTTAGAGAATAGAAAAACTCAGGCTAGTCCATTTTCTCCTGCTGATCTGAGAATAAGAGAAGGGAAAGAATCTGGTGGCCTCTGTGATGCCATGGGGGGAGCACCAGGAAGAGCCCTGTGCCTGTGCCCAGCTGTGTCCATCCTCTTCCTTAGGCCTGAAAGCCCCTAAGGGATGTTATTTAGCTAAAGGGAAACTTTTTACTTATTTACTTTATTTATTATTTATTTACCTTATTTATTATTTATTTATCTTATTTACTTTATTTAGCTAAAGGTAGCTAAAGGGAAGCCTTTACCACCCTGCCTCACTTCTCGGTGGCTGGCCTGACTTAGTAGGACTTAACTGCCCCAGGATCAAGGTCCACAGCATGGAGTAGATGGCAGTGCTTATTTGGGAATAGAGAGAGCCTATGAGGACCAAATCAGGCAAGGCAGGTTGTCTGACTTCCTGCAGGGGGTGTGGGCGGGGGATGGGGCACAGTTGGAGAATATGAGAGAGCGCATAGGAAGATGCGGGAGGGAGAGGGAAAAAGGAGGGGAGAAGGGGAGGGATGGCCTCAGAACTGAGAGTTTTGCTAAACATTGGTGGGAAAAACCAGGGTGAAGGCAGTTCTCTGATGTTTAAGCATGTGCTTATTAGCCATCTGTATATCTTCCTTTGCAAATGTCTTGTTGTGTTTGCTTTTTATTGTTGAGTTTTGAGACTTCTTTACTTATCTTAGGTCCTAGTCCTTTGTTGGATATGTGGCATGCCAATATTTTTTCCCAGGTGGTAACTTGTCTTTCACCCTCTTAAGAGACTCTTTTGCACAGCAAAAGTTTTGAATTTTGATGAAGTCCAATTTGTCAGTTTTCCCTTTTCTGGATCATGCTTTTGGTGTCAAGTGTGATAAAAAGAAAAACTTAAGCACATTTAAATCTTAAAGAGTTTATCTGAGCATTCATTCAGTGATTCATGAATCAGGGCAGCACCAGATTGCTAACACTCCCCCAGGAGGGGCAAAAAGGGAAACTTTAATGAAGTGTCTGCAGAAGAAAGACAAAGAAAATTTTGATGGGTTAGAGTGGAAAGTCCCTAGCTAGAGGTTAGTTGGTGGTTTCGGATTGGTACAACTTCTAGTTCCAATTTACTGTTTACAATGGGCTTTGGTTTGTTCACGTAGGAATTTCAAGTGCCACAGCCACCCAGTCTAATGGCCTCCCAATTAGAATTTTTTTTTTAACAAGTGTAGGAACTCTTTGCCTAGCCTTAGGTCCCAGTGATTTTCTCCTATGGTTGCTTATAAAAGTTTTATAGTCTTACATTTTACATTTAAATCTATGATCCATTTTGAGTTAATGAATTGTTCTTGCACCTTTGTCAAAAATCAGTTGCTTGTACTTGCATGTGGCCGTGTCTGGCTTCTCTACTGTGTTCCATTGATCTGTGTGTCTATTCCTTTGTCAGTCCTGCACAGTCTTGATTACCATAGCCATATAATAAATCCGAAACTGGGTAGAGTGATTTCTCCTACTTTCTTCTTTTTTGAAATTATATGAGCTCTTCTACTTCAATTGACTTTCCATATATATTTTAGAATACTCTTGTTTATATCTACAAAAAATTTTCTGGAGATATCAATAGGAATTGAGTTAAATCTGTATATTGATTTGGGGAGAATTGACATCTTTATTATATTGAGTCTTCAAATCCACGGACACTGTATGCCTCTCCACTTAGTTAGATCTTCTTTGACTTTTTCCGTCAGTGTTTTGTAGATTTTTGGCATCCAAGTCCTGTATTATTTTCAAATTATTTGTTTATTTATTTAAATTGACAAAAAATTATATATACTTATACAAAAATTGTATATACTTATCCTATACAACTGATATTTTGAAATATGTATACATTTTGAAGTGGCTAAATTGAGCTAATTAACATATGCATAACCTCACATACTTATATTTTTGTGGTGAGAACACTTAAAACCTACTCTCTTAGCAATTTTTAAGAATACAATGCATTATTATTAAAACAGTCACTATGTTGCAAAATAGATCTCTTCAAGTTATTCTTTCTTTATAACTGGAATTTTGTATCCTTTGACCATCTTCCCCACACCCAACCCCCACCCCCTCTGTCCCTGGGAACCATCAGGCTGCTTTCTGCTTCTATGAGTTCAACTTTTTTAGATTCTACATATACAAGATCATGCAATAATTTTTCCTTCTGTGCCTGTCTTATTTAACTTACCATAATGTCCTCTAGTTTCATCCATGTTGTTGCAAACGACAGAATTTCCTTCTTTTTCAAGGCTGAATAGTACTCCATTGTGTATATATACCATATTTTCTTTATCCATTCATCCATTGATGGGCTCTTAAATCGCTTCCATATCTTGGCTGTTGTGAATAATGTTGTAATGAACATGGGAGTGAAGAAATCTCTTTGACATACTGATTTTAGTTGCTTTGGATATATACCCAGAAGTGGGATTCCTGGATCGTATGGTAGCTCTAGTATTAGATTTCTGAGGAACTCCATACTGCTTTCTAAACGGTTGTCCTAATTTACATTCCCACTAACTGTGTAACAGGGTTCCGTTTTCTCCATGTCCTCAGCAATACTAGTTACCCTTCACCTTTTTGATAAAAGCCATTTTCACAGGTGTGAAGTGATTTCTCCTTGTGTCAAGAATTTTTTCATATAACTGTTGGCCATTTGTATGTCTTCTTTTGAGAAACGTCTGTTCAGGTCCTTTGCACAGTTTTTTTCCTCTGAAAAATATTTTGTTTGTTCAGTTTAGTAATGCCATAAGATTATAAGTGAACTTGATCTGTATATTTTACTTAAAGAAATAATCACAAATCAATTTTTAATTTTTTAATTGCACAGACTTTAAACTACATTAGTAAATTCTACTCTCTTCCAGGGTAAATACCTTTTCCGGAAATAAACATATAACTTGACTACTTTTTTTGTTACCTTTTTTCTGGTTGCTTAAATAGATCAAATGAGCACAGTCTTTGAAATTACGTTTGAAGTGGACCAAATTACAATACTCATAGCATCGATTTCCTCTTGATGTAATTTAAAATGTGTAAGCTCCCACTTGAAATAGAAGTGCAATACCTGATGTTTAATCATTTGGCAGTCTCTTAGATATAGGTGAATTATTGCACTGTTATTTGAACTGAAGCATCTCATACCATATATGTAACAGACTTTGTATGATATAAAACTTTACAGCAAGCTATTTGAATGTTTATTAAAATAATTCTCAAAATGACATGGAAACATGTTTACTATATAAATAAAAGCACATATATTAAGAGTGTACAGTATTCAATAATTTGCATCATTATAAGAAAACTGGGGTGTGAGTTAACCAGTACAACCTACACTATATTCCTATTACAGTCATGTTTGTCATAAAACTATTTAATCTTTACTTTAGCAATGGATATCTGTTTACCTTTGCCCATTTTTAAAGTGGGTTATATGTTTTCCTGTTATTGAGTTGTTTGAGTTTCTTGTATATTTTGGATATTTGCCCCTCATCAGATGTGTGGCTTGCAAATATTTTCTCCCATTCCATAGGTTGTCTCTTTACTCTGTTGTTTCCTTTGCTGTGCAGAAGCTTTTTCGTTTGATGTAATCCTATTGTTTATTTTTGCTTTTGTTGCTTTTGCTGCTATTTATTTTTGCTTTGCTTGTTTGCTTGTTGGGGTCATAGCCAAACAATCGTTGCTGAGACCAATGTCGCAAAGCTTATTTCTATTTTTCTCCTAGTAGCTTTATAGTTTCAGGTCTTACATTTAAGTCTTTAATCCAGTTTGTGTTGATTTTCATATATGGTATAAGCTGAGTCTAATTTCATTCTGCATGTGGATCTCCAGGTGTCCCGACACCATGTATTGAAGAGACTGTCCCTTCCCTATTGTGCATTCTTTGCACCTTTGTCAAAAATCAATTGAACATAAACACATGGGTTTATTTCAGGGCTCTCTATTGTGTTCCATTGATCTGTGCCTGTTTTTATGCCAGTAGGCGTGGAGCCTGTATGCACAGGGGCCGACTTGTAGGTTTGGTGCTGGCCTGACAACCAAGAATGTGGGGCCGGCCTAGTGCTGGGGTGAGCCTGAAGCCCAGGGCTGTGGGGGTCAGCTAGGTGCTGGGGGCAGTCTGGAGCCTGGGACCCCTGAGGCAGACCTCACTCTGGGGTCTGGAGCCTGAATCTGTGGGGGCTGGGCTGGTGGGGGAGGGGGTGGCCAGAGACAGAATCTGCTGGGCCAGCGTGGAGCCTGGGACTGTGGGATCTGGTCTGACACTGGGGTGGGCCTGGAAGCTCAATCCGCAGATACTGGCTAGGGGTCTGGGCCATAAGTACCTGCCCAACACTGGGTTTTACTGGGGTGGGCCCAATATTGGGGTATGAGGCAAAGTCCAGTGCTCACATCCCTCTCCTTCCTCCAAGTAGAGGGTATCTAGTCTCGTTGCTACTGGGCAGTGGCAAAAGTCCTGGCTCTTCACTAGGCCTGCAACTCTAGCAGGGAGACAGCATGGGCACTCCATTACTACTGGGCGGCATTGACATCCAGGCTCTCCACACGGCCTTCCCTGATGGCAGGGGGAGGGTGATATATGCTTTGCTACTGCCTGGAGGTGATGAAAGTCTTGGCTCCCCACTTGAACTTCTCTGGCATCACCCGGTAAAGGAGGGGGTTTAGGATATGTTGTTATAGTCTGGCAAGGGTAGAAATCTAGGCTCTCCTCTTGGCCTTGCTGGTGGGGGTAAGGCCACAGTTTCTTCTGTCTTTTTAGGCCCTTTCCTAGTCCTGTGGCTAGAAAGATATGGCTTTTGTTTTTTTAAAAATCTCCGTCCATTGGCATTTCCAGCTTGCCAGCTTCTCCAGCACCAAGTCTTGGATTATGAGGCAAAAAGAAAACTTAGGGGACTTGCAACCATGTCATTCCTTGGATCTCAGGGTCCCTAGCTCATCTGTCTTCTTTTCACTTTTCAGTGTCTTCTTACGTTTGGTTTACATATATAATGTCCAGGATCTTTAGCAGTACTTAGCAGGAGAAATAGGAAAAAGTACTTCTAAAAAAGTACTTCTAGTCCATCTTTCTGGAAGCAGAAGTCTCTCACAGTCTTTTATGGCCTAATCTCAGTACTGACATTCCATCACTTTTGCTACATTTTATTTGCTAGAAGCAAGTCACTAGGTCCAGCCCACAGCCCTCTCCAGAGGAGAGGATTACATAGAATACCAGGAGCTGAGAATCACCGGGAGCCGTTTTAGATGGATGCCCACCACACCAGAGCTACTCAAATTGTGGCCCCCAGACCAGCAGCATCAGCTTCATCTGGGAGCTTGTTAGAAATGCATATTCTTGGGCCCCATCCCAGACTGAATCAGAAACTGTTGTGGGGCCCAGCAACCTGTGCTTTAACAAGTTTTCTGGGTAGTTATGACGCATGTTGAAAACCAATGATGTAACTCATTGATCCCTATCTTAAGCGGGAGATGTGGTCGGGATTTCACTCCTCGCAGGCATTATATTTCAACTGACATATTTTTTTTTTTTGTCTTTTTCCGTGTCCGGCAATGGGATCGCAACCCTCGGTGTTGCTCCCGCGCCTCGCTCAGCCAGTGAGCGGGAACCGGTCTGTATGTGGGATCCGAACCCTCGGGCGGGAGCGCCGCCGTGCTTCCCAAGCGGCGCACTATAGCAGTGCGCCACCGGGCCGGCCCTTCAACTGACATATTTAAAGATTATGTTTTCTTTTTTTGGCAGCTGTATTTCATCCTCTTGTCTCATACAAGCTTTCAGCAAACTAAAATCCCCAGTTATTTTTCATATGAACTACTCCATCAGGTGTCCTTAAGTCTATACATGTATTATTGATTTTTTTAAAAAAGTCTTAACTTGAGATCTTGATATTTTCCCTTGTTTAATTGCATCTTGGGTTTGGCTTTAGTTTCAATCTTTTTTAATTCAATTTTATTTATATTTATTTTTGTGGGGTACAGTGTGTCTTTTCAATACATGCATATCCTGCACAATGATTCATTTAGGGTAGATAACATAGTTTCGTCCCCATTAGTTCACTCCTAATCTCCCCCTGCCCCACTCCTCCCAGTCTCTGGTAATCATTATTCTATTCTCTGCACTTTTTTTAAACACACAAAAATTAACATCCTTATTGCAAAAAGAACTCTTAAAAATGAATTAGAGAAATCTAAGTAGAAATTTGGTTAAGGACATGAGCAGATAAGTCACACACCACAAAGAAACACATGTGGTTAATAAATACATTCTAGGATCCGGTTGTGGGGTGGGGCTGGCCTGGCCCCCCTCTCAGGATCCCGGGTGTGGACTGGCTCTGTTGCTGGCCTGGATGTATGGCAGGGGAGGGATTAAGGCCCACAGCCCATCTTGGGACCCCTGGGCATAGTTTCGATCTTTGGTGATATTTTGGATTTGAGTTTGTGAATTCTAATTTCTGTTATCTGTAACTTTTAGAAGCAAGTCTTTATCCAATGCATTGATAAAAAGTACAGAAGTCTTGAAAAGAGTTCAGGACCCAGTATGGAGCCCTGGGCAAAGTACTGGAACTGGCATTCTACGTTCAATGTGATATAACAGAATGTTTATTGGTACTTACTATGACTTCAAGGCCTTGTTTTAGGCCCTGCAGGTGGGCCCAGCAGCAGGGGAGCCAAGAGCCCAAGGAAGGAGCTCGAGGCCAGTACAGCAGTGGCTGCAGCGAGGACTGACTCAGCTGGGAAGGGAAGTGATTAGGGTGACAGACTGTTCCAGTTTGCTCAGTACCGTATTTATTTTAGCCCTGAAGGTCCTGCCTCCCAGGAAAGTCTTCACTCCCAGGAAAAGCTCAATGATTATCACCCTGGCACTGGAGACCTCCTGTGTCAGGTGCATGAGATGGGACATCAAGTGTGCCACTTGGCTACTAGATTAAAGAACAGCCTTTGAGGTTAGAAGGCTTGGGAGACACCTCAGAGGCAGATCTGTAGATCACACATCACACACACATCCACATCCACACCCCCCCACACACGTGGTTTTCTTTTTTTTAAAAAAAGCGTAGTTAACTTTAGCATTTTCTTATGTCATAAACATTCTTCTATTAGACTATTTTTAAGGACTGCATTTCATTATACAGATGTAACACAATTTATTTAACAAACCCCTTATTGTTAAACATTTTAGTTGCTGATGGGTAAGATTTTGACAGCTGAAAACCCTGAAAATGATGAAAAGCGGCATTTTTTTCCTCACTTCCAAAATGCCATCAACTGTAAGATGTGCAATTTGTTGAAAATATAAATCGATTATTTATTAATTTAAATAAAAGACTAAAATACTAATAATAAAAGACTAAATAATAAAATAATTGATCTCCATGGATATGATTGCTTAAGAATATCAGAATTTACCCAACTAAACTGTTACCCAGCTCCCATATTTTCATCTTGATGGTAACGATTTTGATAAATATCTTACTGAAATCCAGGATACTGTATCATCAACATTCTCCTGGTGTGTCAGACTGGTAATGCTAAAAACAGGAAATGAGATGGACCACTATGAATGAACCCTTACTGGTCCCTAGTGATCTCCAATATTTGTTGTAAGAGCTCACAAGCAGTCTGTTCAACAGTCCAGTCTAGACTTTCTAGATGTCCCTTTAAAACCCCGCAGTATGCCTGAACAGCTTCAGTCTCCCTGCACTTCCTTTATTCAACATCATGGCAGTCCTGGAGGCACACTATTCTGATTTCTCTTCAAGAAAGAACGAGCAGATCCACCACCAGGAATGCAGTTAGCTGACGGTCTCCACCTGTTAGCACTTTAGGACCCACCTCAGATTTTAAACTGAAGCCACACTCTTCTTGGGCAGCCCCAGCTACTGAGTGAGCATGGCGGAGGGGTTACTGTCTGGCCATTGCTGCCCAACACAGGATTCCTTTAATGGGTAATCTTTGCTGCAGAGCTCCCTGCTGGGTTGGCTGAGGCTTTGTCAGATCTGCATGGGGTTTGAGACTCTTCCTGCCCCAAAATGCTTCCTTTTCCTTTATCTTGTGCAAGGTAGATACTACTAAACCTCTTGTACTCTTAACTGCATCTCAGCGAATGCTTCCTGGAGGAGCCAACTGAAACAACCATGATTCTTCTACGCTCTCCTGACATTGGTCCTGGGATCAAATGTCTAAGTTTTTTCAGGGGCTCAGAAATAATTTGTTAAGCACGAAGTCCCAAGGAAGAGGTCTCATATAGTTCCCTCAAATTGCTTGGGCTTTGATTTTTTTTCTCAACAGTATTGGTCGTACTCTTTAATATTTGAAAACTATTCTCCTTGATGTAAAAGATGGCAACCCAATAGGATGCAGATTTCTCTCTACCAGCACCATCTGCTAGACATAGATCTATTCTTTTGTGGTTCTTCAGATGAGCATGGTAAAAAATTGCCCTTAGTCTATTTACAGTTCCTAGTTACCCACTTTTTAATTTTCCTGAACAGGACTAAAAAAATGACTAATAATACTTTACCCTGTGGAGATTTCTATAGTTTTCCAAAGCACTTTCACATTTACTTTTTTGCTAGATTTTTATAACAACCTTATGAAAGAGCTGCATAGTCAATAATAATAATAATAATAATGATAATTTTATAGATGAGGAAACTGATGCTTAGAGATGTTTAATATATTCCAAAAGTTACACAGCTATCATGTACCAGATCTGAGGCTTGAACCCAGCTCTTCTGAAGCATAACACAGGGCACTGTCTACACTACCACGCTGCCTCTCAAGAGGAGGTTTGAGTTTGTTTTGGTGATTTCAACGAGTCTAACTTGAATCACCAAATAAGCAGAAGAGGCATTGAGTTCTCGGAAAACTTCCCACGTGTTTTGGCAACACACCCAATGAAGATGGCATACCTCTGATTCAGCCACAAGGGGTCAGCCTGTGCCCTCTCGGCTCTTCCCAGCAGGGAGTGCACAAGCTGCCGGTGCCTGTAAAGACCTCTACATTGCCATGAAGTGTCGGCGACTGTATGTCCAGCCTCACTCTTGGTGAGGTGGCCGGTGATCCGGCCTCTTTGTGCTGTTTCTTCTTTTTTTTAACCCTTCGGTATTTTTTTCCATTCACCACCACCACCGTTGGTTTTGATGTCTCTCTGCTTTGTGATTCTGGCTTCCCTTTTGGATTTTTTTTCTTCCCTCCTGCAAAGAAACCTCACTTCCCCTTTAGTAAGTTAGCACATAGAAGTTTCCTCAACCCCTGTCACCTTTCCTGAAGCCAGGACGCCAGCTTGTACCTACAGCATTCCCAATGGTGAGTGTACATAGATATGCCCATCAGGCTGTCGGAAGCCTTCTCACATTGCCCATAATTCCTGAGTAGCAATATAAATGATTATCTTGACAACTCTGGCCTGACCAGCTCATGAAGCTGACCTTCTGAATCTTGGTTCACTGCAGGTCCTGGGCACTTTCTGCCCCTAAATGTGTCCTTTACTGCTGAACACTTGGTCTTTTCCCTGAGAGGAAGAAAAAAGAAGGAATATTTGAAGGAGCATATGCTATTTTTTAAAATACCGTATTTTTTTTACAAGTATAAAAACAATGTATCTTCTTAAGAGAAAGCTTGGAAAATGGAAAAAAAAAAATTAAAGCAAATGTTAACAGTTCTGGGCATTAACTTTACTATTTTTCAGTGCATTTATATCACATCTGATTTTTCACTTAAAAATACAGGGAAGTAATTTTCTGTGTCATTAAACATTTTTCCCAAAACAGGACTTTTCATGGCTGTATAGTGTGTGTCATAATTTACTGAACAAGCCCCTATTATTAGATATCTGCTAAAAACTTTGCAAGATTTAATTTTTCAAGTGACAGGGTTTCAAAACAAAACATTTTGCTTTGGTTCTTGAAATCTTTGGGAAAGTATATCAGATAGGATATCTTTAACTGCAATTAACAGACTAGTCCCACTGAAATTGGTCTAAATACTACAAATTCTATTAACTCATGTAAGAAGTCCAGAAGTTCAGTGGGCTCCAGCAGCTCAAAAATGTCATCAATGAGGCAGGATTGTGTCACCTCCCTACTTTGCATATTAGGTAAGTCAGTTTTCCCTTTAGGCTGGCTCCCTGGTCACAAGTTAGTGGCTGCAGTTCTGGGCATCATACTGAGACATGTCAATTTCCAGTAGAAATTGTTTTTCTGTCTGCCTTGGGTTGAATGTCCTCCCAGAACTTAGTCCCCACTGTGACAGTGTAAAGAGGGTGGGAAATCTTATTACAGTAATTGAAACGTGAGGCCTTGAAGAAGTGATTGGATTGTAGGACCATGCCGTAGTGAATGGATTAAAGATGGTGGTCATGGGTGTGGTTTGGTGGGCTTTAAAAAGAGAGTGAATGAGGTTAGAGTCTCTTGTTCTCTCTGCTCCACCATCTTCTGCCATGTGAGACCTTTGCATTGCTGTAAAGCCACTACCAAAGAAAACTCACCCGATGTGTTCCCTGGACTTTGGACTTCCCAGCCTCTGAAACTGTAAGCAATAAATTTCATTTTCTTACAAATTACCTAGTTCTGTGTATCTTGTTATAAGCAACAGAAACGAATTAATACAGTGTCTCTTTTTTTGGAGCAAGAAACTATTTCCCAGAATTCTCCCTTCAGATCTCACTGGCTAGAATTGGATCAAATCCTATGCCATCATTAGGAAGAGGACTGAAATTACTGTGGTTGGTTTGGCTCTATCCCTAGAGCTGGGGTTAGGAATATATTTTCTTGCTGGGTGGATAGCTAAACCAAAACAAGGTGTGGTTACAGAGAAAGAAAGTGAAGGAAATAAATGCTGGCTAGTGTCTTGGTCTGGGTTCCCCAGAAATAAACTGAAACAAAGATTTGAGTGCAAGTAGATTATTTGGAAGGTGTTCCCAGAAATATTGGTACGAGAGGGAGGAGCTGAGATAGGGCAATGAAAGAAACCAATAAAGAGTGCATTATCAAGCCCGTTACCACTGTGGACAATGGGTTCAATCCTGCTTGGGAATTCTGGGAGGCGGTGGAGAGCACACACCTCAGAGTTACTCTGACTGAGGGGCAGAAAGCTGAGGTATTTATAGACCAACTCTCTCCAGTCATTGGTTGAGGGCTGCTCTAGGGGATATTAACTCCATGGCAGTTCTAGCCTGCCCCACTTAGGCTGAGTGAGCTCTGCTGGTCAGAGGAAGGCCTCAGGCAAAGCATTGCAGTGTCTGAAGTTGGAAACAATCAATTAAGTGGCAAGTATGGGAATGAAGAAAGTGTCCAGGGCAGGTGGGTGGGCATCTACAGTGCCTGCTTAAGTGAGAAGCTGACAGTGTATACTATAGTAGGCACCTGGGGAATCCTCCAATGCCAGGCTGAAGACCAAGGACTAGTTAACACAACAGGAGGAATCACAGAACTTTAGAGCTGAAAGTAATCTTAGCAATTCTCTAGCCTAGTTTAATCTCCTATGCCATTTTAACTGAGGCCAAAAGAGGTGAATTGTATCAGCTTTGAGTCAACACATGGCAGAACCTGAGATGTAAATACTGGCAAGGCTGTAACCTGACTCAGAAGAAGCATGTGCTTAGGGCACCAGCAAAGCACGTGCATTTCTTTTCTGGAAAGAATTTGATATTTGACATTTAAAATACTGAAGTTATAGTGGAATCATTAAGAATTCTTTTTTAAAAAAATTGGTTATGAATATTCATGAGATACAAAGCTGATTATCACCCCTTGTGCCCATGATGTGGGAGCCCAATTCATACTGGCAGCATACCCATTACCACAAATTGCATTTGTACCCCATGTTCCCCAACAATTATCCCCAACCTCGCTCCCCCTCCCACTTTCTCCCCCACTCCATTTTGTAGCCTAAGGTATGTTCTCTTCCTCTGCAAGTACAACACACCACTGTGGTCTTTCTTTCCTTCCTTCTTTCTCTCTTAGCTCCCACATATGAGTGAGCACATGAGGTATTTATCCCTCTGTGCTTTGCTTGTGTCACTCAGCATAAGTTTCCCCAGGCTCATGCATGTTGTTGCAAGTGGGAGTATTTCATTCTTCTTTATGGCAGAGTAGTATTCCATGGTGTATATATACCACAGTTTCCTTATCCAATAATCCACCGATGGACATTTAGGTTGGTTCCATGTCTTCGCTATTGTAAACAGAGCTGCAATGAACATGGGAGTGCAGGTATCCCTTGACATGATGATTTCCATTCCTCTGGGTATATACCCAAAAGTGGGATAGCTGGATCATATGGAAGATCTATCTGTAGTTGTTTGAGAAACCTCCAAATTGTTTTCCAAGGTGGTTGTACTAATTCACAGTCCCACCAACAGTGCAGTAGTGTTTCCTTCTCTCCACACCCTCGCCAGCATTCATTATTCACTGTCTTTTTGATATAGCCAGTCTGACTGGGGTGAGGTGATATCTCAATGTGGTTTTAATTTGCATTTCCCTGATGACTAGTGATGTTGAGCATTTTTTCATGTACCTGTTGGCTATCTGTATGTCCTCCTTTGAAAAATGTCTATTCAGCTCCTTTGCCCATTTTTAAATTGGGTTATTTGTTTTTTTACTGTATAAGGGCTTGAGTTCCTTGTATGTTATGGATACTAATCCCTTCTCAGATGCATAGTTAGCAAAAATTTTCTCCCACTCTGTAGGTTGTCATTTCCCTCTGTTGATTGTTTCCTTTGCTGTGCAGAAGCTTTTTAGTTTGATATAGTCCCATTTGTTTTTTTCTTTTGTTGCTTGTACTTCAGGCTCATGTTCATAGAGTCTGTGCCCAGGCCTAGTTCCTGAAGTGTGACCGGCAATGGATCACAACCCTCAGTGTCGCGCCCGGACCGGACCGGGACCGGCAATGGGATCGCAACCCTCGGTGTTGTGCCCGCACCTCGCTCAGCCAGTGAGCGGCCGGTCTGTACATGGGATCCGAACCCTTGTTGGGAGCGCCGCCGCACTCCCAAGTGGCGCACTGTAGCAGTGCGCCACCGGGCCGGCCCTCAGCCACCTTTTTAATTAAGCTTTCTGTGGTAACAAAATCAGGGGAGAGATAGGTACTACATTCAGTTTTGTTCACTACCAAACATAAACCCCCAACTTGAGCAAAAAGGAGATCTAACTCTACATAATGTTCCATTAAGTATTATTATTGAATACATATGCTATCACCCACCTTTGGAAGAGTGGCTTCCACCCCTCTGAAACCCAGAAAGTCCTGATTGGCTACAAAATTCAAGATTTTTCCCAATTTATGGATTAACTTCAAATTCCATAAAACTGGTACCCTACTACCACCAAGAGTGGGCCCCCAGGAACCCTGCTGCAATCTTCCCTGAGTAGAAATTAGAGTATTGTCATCTATTTCAAGGATGGTGCTAATTTCAGTTATTGACCATTTTGGCCCCTGATTATAGGAGCTATTATGAGGATTTTTAGGGGATGCTATTCAAAAGACAGTAGGGAGCCAGACCAAATAGCAAAATCCAAACTAGTGAGGATGCAGCATGGAATAAGCAGATTCTCCACAGACCCAATATAGGCCCTCAGGAATTGGAAAGGAAGGCCACCTAGTTGCATTAGAGCAAGGGTCAGTTTAATCTCTTCACACATAAATTTGCATAGCTCCTGATCAGCATCCAGTGGGAAATTTACTTTTCCATGGCCCCTCTATAACCACATTTGGGGGAAAAAAAGGTATCCTACTAGATTTAATCTGATGACATTATATAAACAATTACTTGTACCCACATAGGTAACTCCCAGATCTTGAGTGTGTCATGCCTGAAAGCACAATATACCTTTTGCAGGCATCACTCAGATAGGTTTTCTTTATTTTGTAACAACCAGATTATTAACTGAAAAAAATCACAGTTTTGTTTCTAGTGACTGCAGGAAAGCAAGTAGCAGTGATTTTCTGTATTAGTCCATTTTGTGTTGCTATAATGGAACACCTGAGACCGGGAAATTTATAAAGTACAGATGTTTATTTGGCTCATGATTCTGGAACAGCTGCATCTGGTGTGGGCCTCAGGCTGCTTCTACTCAGTTACAGTTTCAGGTCTTATACTTGTTTTTAATCCATTTTGAGCTGACTTTAGTGTAAGGTGAGAGATGCATATCTGGTTTCATTCTTCTGCATATGGATATCCAGTTTTCCCAGCACTACTTGTTGAAGAGGCAGTCTCTTCCCCAATGTAGATTTTTGTTGCCTTTCTCCAATATCAGATGGTGATAAGCCTGAGGGTGATTTCTGGGTTCTCAATTCTACTCCACTAGTCTGAATGTCTTTTTTTTTATATTTGTACCATGCTGTTTTGGTTATAATAGCTTTGTAGTATAATTTGAAGTCAGGTAGTTTTATGCCTCTGGCTTTATTTTTCTTTTTGCTCAGGATTGCTTTAGCTATTTGGGGCCTTTTGTTGTTCCATATGAAAGGTAAGATTGTTTTTTCCATTTCTGTGAAGAATGTCATTGGTATTTTGATAGGGATTGCATTGAATCTGTAGATCACTTTGGGTAGTATAGACATTTTCACAATGTTAATTCTTCCAATCCAAGAGCATGGAATATCTTTCCATCTTTTTGTGTCTTCTTTAATTTCTTTCAGAAGGGGTTTGTAGTTCTCATCATGGAGGTCTTTCACCTCCTTGGTTAAATTGATCCCTAGGTATTTTATTTTGTGTGTGACAATTGTAAATGGGCTTACTTTCTTTATTTCTCTTTCTGTTAGTTCATTATTTGAGTATATAAGTGCTACTGATTTAAATTGATCCCTAGGTATTTTATTTTGTGTGTGACAATTGTAAATGGGCTTACTTTCTTTATTTCTCTTTCTGTTAGTTCATTATTTGAGTCATTCAGAATTCTGTTATGTTTCTTTTTATTTTTACAATTTGGGGTTGGGTTAATTTTGAAGTATAATATATGTGGGGTAAGGCCTATAATGTTTTTAGGGCTTTGGGCTTCTTCTGAAGTTGCTGACCTGGACTGGAACCAGGGCTTTGGGTTGTTGGTCTAATGAGCACCGCAGAGCACCAGGCTGCTTCTCCCCAGGGAAGGACTTTCACTGCTCTCGTCATGGCTGGTGTTAACAATGGGCCCATCTGAATGAACCTGGAGTCACCTTGCTCTTCTGAGAGTATTGTCCTCCGATTGACTCAGCATCGAGAATCATGCTGTTCAGTAGGAAGACACATGTGGCTGAGGTTCAGCATTTCTTGAAGTATGTTCTATGAAAAAAAAAAAAAATCTGCAAGAATGCATGTAGATTTTACAATAAAAACTTCCATCGTTACATAAGTATGGTTTTTGTTGCTGTTTTTAACTGCCAGGCTTTCTGGAGCCCTTGAAATGTCAAAATATTCTATGAAATTCCAAGAGAAAGAAATAGTGTGCAGTGTTTCCCACAACTTTTTGAACAATGGACACTTTCTGGCAGAAACTTTCACAGGCTGGTATTCCTCAGACCCCCTTCCCCTTGGAAATGTTAATATGGTCTCTTCCTAGCCATTCCTATGGTCTGAATGTGTCCCCCAAAATTAATTGCTTGAAGCTTAATTAATCTGAAATTTAATCACCAATATGATAGTATTAAGAGGTGGGGTAAATGGTTTCAGGCCAACTGTAGCTCCAATGTCATCCTCTGTTCTCACAAACACTGGGAGTGTGGGCTGTCCCCAACACAGCAAACTTTTCCAGCTGGCAAATCTCTTTTCTGTGAGAATTCTTTGGCATGAATTGGACAGTGGGCCATTGTTTTTCCCCCAAGTTCTGGGGAACAAATACTGCAAGTGGTCCTATTAAAAACCATTCATAGGCTTGAGGTGAGAAAGAGGCAGCTTTATCTTCTCTTTTAGGGGTGAGGTGAGGGAGAGGGGCTATGCAGAAAATAGTTATCTCTGGAGCAATTCTGTCTAAAGTCCGTCCTCTCTTAGTCTCCAACAACCCAACTCTTACATAGCCTCAATGATGGTGAATCATCTAATTGGTTTTTGGAATCTATTTTGAAATCTCACAATTCACTTTGAGTGTGATATCTATAATTTCCATCTAACATCCTGCTCTGGTAGATTACTCAGAACCTGGAGAAGAGTTTTATTTTTTAAAACCGTGGCAATTTGCTGTCCCTGGGAAGCAGATGCTGAGACAGAGTTAGGAGTGTAGAAGTTTGGTTGAGGAGTAGCAGCTGCACAAGGAGAAGCGGGGAAGCAGGACTGGGGAGGAGGAACTATCAGACTGAGATGAGACCTCTACCTGCTCAGCAGAAAGTTTTGGAGCAGAGACTGCCCACTGGAGGAGTCCTGCATTGGGTGGAGATGGCCAGACCCTTTTACAAGCACGGTGCTTAGGCAGTTGACTGTCATTCCCTGAGAAGGTATGTATGATCTCAGCTTGAAAGCCCAGGTGAACCCTGACAAAGCTAACAGGTGGAAGCTGCCAGTTAACCATACTCCCCACAGATGGGCAACAAGTTCTTTCTCAAAGGGGGATCTGAGGGGTACGTTTCTGTATCTGACACAAAACCCAATCTACATACTCCGAGAAGGAATACAGCCCTTCTGGCAATCTTTCTTTCTCTGTCTCTCTCTCTCTGTGCTAGGATGCTTCCCTGTGACCCTGTGCAGCTCCTGCCCTCACTTCATTCACATTTCTCTCAAAGTCACCTCCTCAGAGAAGCTTCCTCTCACCACTGTGTCCTAAATATCACCCCTTCCTCACTCTCTTTTCCCTTACTAGAGTGTGTTTGATTTTCTACACTGTTCTTTACTACCTACAATTGTATATTAATTTCATCATTGTCTCTCCTGCACTGCAATATAGGGCAGGGAACTTGTCGCTTTTGTTCCTCCCTTTTTTTTTTTTTTTAATTTTATTATTATTTTTTTGCAGCTAGCTGGTATGGGGGTACAAACTCGTGACCTTGGGTTATAAGGCTGTGTGCTAACCAACTTAGCTAACCGACCAGCCTCTTTTGTTCCTTAAATATCCTCAGAACCTAGTACACTGCCTTACACATGGTATGTGTTCAATAAATATTTTTGAAAAAATAAATGAATAAATCTGGATCACTTGAACCCTTTTCTCTCTGGTTTCCTTGCTCTGGCACATAGCACGGAGTGAGTCTTGGGTCTCATGGTGCAGCTCTGGGGGTCCTGCCCTTGCCCACAGCTGCCACCTCTTCCAATGGAGGACCCCCTTGCTCCATTGCACTGGTCCTAGCATGAGTTCCTCAACATGGTCCCCTTTATAATCTGCTGCTTTCCTACCTCTCAGAGTCAGCGAAGGGGTAAATGTAGGGAAGGTCACACTTCCTT
The DNA here is from genome assembly GCF_000696425.1 of Galeopterus variegatus. Lineage (NCBI taxonomy): Eukaryota > Metazoa > Chordata > Mammalia > Dermoptera > Cynocephalidae > Galeopterus > Galeopterus variegatus. The sequence continues at coordinate 251,189 of NW_007727052.1, forward strand.
TTGTTCTTCTCAACGCTGCCAAACAATGTTGGTCAAACTTTTCTGAAGGCCCAGGAGTAAAAAAGAAAACTAAGAACTGAAGTATCTCAAATATCTGTCCCCAAGGTCCGAAGGAAAATACGTTGTCTTTTGTTATAGGCTGAATTGTATCCCTTCAAAATTCATATGTTGAAGTCTTAACCCCCAGTGAGTAGTAATAAATATTGTTATTTCTAAGTAACTAGCTAATTTGTCAGACTTTTCAATAGTCAGTCCCTTCCTCACTGATATGTGATTCCACTTTCATAGTGGATATATACGAGGAAGTTTCTGGATTACTTATATATTTTTGATAACAAATGTGCCTATACTTGCATCAGTGTCACACTGTTCTAATTAATATAGTTTAATAATATGTTTTAATATCTGGAAGGAAAGATAACCCATTATTGCTCTTTTCTATGATTTTTATTAGCTTTCTAAAGTTGTTTTAAAATTTTTCCCTATGGTTTTTATATTTTTTTCTCCCTATTTATTCTATTAGATGTTCTTTAAAAATCTTTTTGAAAAATTCAAAACCAAATCCCATTGGAACTTTAATTGGAGTTTTTTTGACCTTCGAATTGATTGGGGAAGAGTTATCAGCTGTATACTATAGACTTATTAAAATCTAGGAAAATAGTTTGTTTTTCTGGACATTAAAATACTGTCTCAATAATGTTTTGGAATTTTTCACAGAATTTCTTAGATTTCTGTTAAGTTTATTTCTAGTTATTTTAAGGTTTAATGATTATTATGTTGGGATTTTCCTATACTACTATCAAATTTATAATGATGTGCATTTTTGTAATGGGCTACTGTGCATAATTTGTTGACCAGTTTGAACAGTGTTTTTTACTGGTTTCTTAGAGTTTCCAGGTATACCACCATACAGTGATAAATTGGTCTCTTCCTTTCCAGTAGTTATAGCTCTTATTTCTGTTTTACATACTATTGCCTTGGTGAGAGCTCCTAGACTCATGTTAAAATTAACAATGGATAGTGAACATTATTGTTTTGTTTCTCCTATTTATAGGAATGCCTTCTAATTTTTTAGTTCAGTATAAAGTTAACTGGGTTGAGATAAAAAGTATTTATCCTATAAAGTAATGGTTGTTAGTTTTGGGGGGTCATAAACTCCTTTGAGTATCTGATGTTAGTTTTATGAATTTTATTTCTAGAAAGTGCTTGCTCAATTTTGTGTACAATTTCATGGGATCACAGCCCCCTTGAACTATCCATGTATCCCTAGAACCATAAGTTAAGAACTTCTGATGTCAAGGAAATATCCTTTAATTCTTAATTTTAAAGGGTTTTGATATTTAAAATCATGAGTTGGATTTGAATTTAATTAAAATGCTCTTAAAGCATTCTTACTACTGATGAGTTTTCTTATTTAACCTATTGATATGACACATGCTAGTCATAGATTTTCTACTATAAATTAAATCTTGCAGACTTGGAATAGACTCTAATTAGGTGTGGATATAGTAGGTTGTTATTTTAATATTCTGTAGCATTTGATTTTATGTCATTTGTGCATTTTAGCTTTTTAAAATAAGTGCTAATGGTCTCCATCTAAAGAATTTTACCTATACTTATCAGGTTTAGTGTCAAATGTATTTTAGTTACATGAGACAAATTGAATAGGTTCCTCTTTTTTTCCCCTCTGGGAGCAATTTATGGCGCATTAGAAATTAGCACACTGAAAGTTTGAAAGGACTCTACTGGTAAGACTATTTGGTCCTCCAGCCTTCCTTTGAAGGTACGTCCTTGCAAACTCTTTTTTTTCTTTATTGTTATTGGTCTGTTAGGTTTTCTCCTCCTTTATATTTTCCCAGAAAATTCTCCATGTCATTAAGGTTGTCAAACCCACACATCTGTTGTTCTTTTTTATTCATTATACTTTTATTTATTTATATTTTCTTTTTAAAATTGTACTTGGCAAAGTTTTGTCTATTTTTTAAGAGCAATTCTATTTTTCTTGCTTTTAATTAATTAGTTTATGGTTTTCTATTATATCCTTCTGATTTCCCTAGGGTTGTTTTATTATCTTTTTTTTTTTTTTTTGTCTTTTTCGTGACCGGCAAGGGGATCGCAACCCTTGGTGAGGTGTCGCCCACACTGTGCTCAGCCAGTGAGTGCACCGGCCATCCCTACATAGGATCCGAACCCGCGGCAGAAGTGTCGCTGCGCTCCCCGCGCCGCACTCTCCCGAGTGCAACACGGGGTCGGCCCTTGTTTTATTATCTTCTAATGAACTTCTTGAATTGAATCTTTAATATTTTAAAATCCATTTTTTATAATAAAATCTCTTAAAGCTATAAATTTACATCTGACAGTAATTTCGACCCCATTCTATAAAATCCAATATACAGTGTTGTCATTTTCACTCTTAAAATATCCACATGTTGTGTTTTTATTTTCCCTTTGGCCCAATAACTACATAGAAAAGATTATATGCTAATGGTTGGTAAAGATTGGATTTAAAAAATGGTATCTATTTCTTTCCACTACAGGATTTCTCAGAGACAATAATACAGTAATGTGCATTGTGAATTTCTAGGACAATTGTGAATTTCTAGGAAAAATGGTGAATATGCAGCATTTCCTACATTTATTGCCTGTAGAACTCTTCTTCTGGGGTCCGGCCCGTGGCTCACTTGGGAGGGTGTGGTGCTGATAGCACTGAGGCCACGGGTTCGGATCCCATATAGGGATGGCCAGTTGGCTCACTGGGTGAGTGTGGTGCTGACAACACCAAGTCAGGGGTTAGGATCCCCTTACTGGTTATCTTTAAAAAAAAAAAGAACTCTTCTTCTGTGCAACACTTAATTACAGTTTGCATGATATTAGGGGCAGAGATAGGAAGCACTGCTCCAGAATAGTGTTTTTCAGATAACAGAAAGTGACCTGTTAATTGTGTGTTGTGAAATAAGTTTAGGTTGTGATCAGCTTAAAAGAAAAAAGGTCTGGAAACGGGCTCAACAATGTTCCAGTTATACATGTATCCTTGTCCCCTTATGATCTGGGCTGTCAAGCTTCATCAAACACAAATTTCCCCGAAGTTTTGTTTTTACATTATTTATTGGGGAGTTTTTGATATTGTATTTAAGTTTTCATAAAATCATATGTGATATGAATTTGTTATATTTTGCTTTATCACATGTAGTAGAGACAAATATTATTTAGTGAAGAATCTGTTTCATTTCTATGTATGGTTAACGTGTAAAATACATTTCTTACTCAAAATCATTGTTGAAAAACACAGTTCAAGGGCATCAGTCCAAAAGCATGGGAGACAGTCGAGAGGATGAAATGAGATGATTCAGTTAAAGTGCCAACAGCTCAACATATTCAGCTGTTCTCAGGGTTGGCTACAGAATTTTCGAGGTCCACTGCAAACTGAAAATGTGGGGCCCCTTGTTCACAAAGCAGGAAAAGAAATGCCCTGGGAGATGGGAGAGGCAAGGGGGAGAGGCTCCAAATCTCAGGAGCATGCTCCTTTGGCCTATCTGACTTCACTTAGGAAACACAAATTCAAAGATGAAATGAATGTCAAGATGGTGACTACAGAGGGTTAAACTCCAAGGGTGGGGTCAGGTCTGGGCCCCCTGAGACCACCCCTAGTCTGGATGATTCACTAGGAGGACTCCCAGGACTCAGCATACAGTCATCCTCATGGCTATGATTTATTGCAGTGATAGGACACAAAGCACAATTGACAAAGGGAAAAGGCACATGGGCGAAGTCCAGGTGCAGTTTTCTGAGTCCTCTCCCATTGGAGTCACAAATGAGTTGTGACAACATGTGTGAAATGTTGCCAACCAGAGAAGCTCATTAGAGACTCAGCACCCAGGGTTTTTTGGGGGGGCTGGTCAAGTAGGCACCCTCTGCCTGGCATATACACAAATTCCAGACTCCCAGAAGAAAAGCAGGTGTTTGGCATAAACACTATTTTTATAAACAGGCTAGGCAAGTGAACGGTCTTATCAGTTAGGAAGGGTGGGAACTCTCCTGAAATCCACCTTCCCAGACACCAGTCGATGGCCAACGTTTTAAGTTGGTCTCTTCAAGGCTAAGCAGTCAGGCCTGCTGTATTAACTCTTTCCAGCACAAGGGACTTTCTGGGTGTGAGGCCCTGTGCAACTGCACTGGTTGCATGCCAATGAAGCTGGCCCTGGCTGTTCTCCTTCTGTTGCTGTAATGAAGCCTTGTTATGGGAAGGGGACAAGAAGAGCAGGAAGTGCAGGCTGTACCCCAACAACCGTGGACACAGAAAGAAGACTTGAAGTCTTCAGGGTCAGTGGCTGTGAGGGCTGAGAGCTTCAGCCACTTGGCTGCTGTGACCTCCAGTGCTGGGTGGAAAACAGAGGCTGAAAGTAACCAGCTTCATGTTCTGCTCCTTAACTGCCAGTCACATCCTTCATTTAACCTACCCCTACCATCTCACAGTGTTGTCATGGGGAAGAGGCAAGAGGAAACGTGCTTTAAAAATAAAAAATGATGGCAATTTCATGTATCACGAGATTATGTGGAAATTAATATTATTTGATACATGTGCCCTTTGTTACCTCCCTTACTAAGAAATTCATCTTCTAGATTTTAAAGTAAATAAAAACCCAAGAGTCTATGTGTGTTAGTTAACCATTACTGCATAACAAACTACTCCAAAACATAGTGGCTTAACACACCAACCATTTATTTAGCTCACGGGTCTGTAGGTAGGTAATTTGAGCTGGGCCCAGTTGGGCAGTTCTTCTGTTTCTTTCAGTCAGGCTCACTCATACATCTGCAATTGGCTTCCCATCAGCTAATAGCTCTGCTTCTGGGGGTTGGCTGGCAGTGGCTGTGGAGATGGGTGATTGTGTCACATGTCTCTCAGGCCTGGGTTTGTTCACATGGATGCAGGAAAGTTTTCAAGAGAAACTCCAGTGTGCAAATGCTTTTGAAGTCACTCCTTGGGTCATGCATACTAATGCCCCATTGGCCAAAGCAAGTTACATAGCCAACCCAGATTCAACAGATGAAAATATAGACTCCACCTCTGAATGCAAGGATCTGCAATGCACCTTTCAGGGGCATGGATGCTGGGAGGGGAAAAGTTTGTAGTTCTTTTTCTAACTTACACACTGTGCTGTTTATTCACTGGAACCCCATTATAGGAAACAGAAATCAAAAGCACCTGGTATAACCCTTAAATTGGATTCCAATCCATTGTACACTTGGGTGTTCATTTATTCCTTTATGAAAACTTAGTCACTTTAAGGAAGTCTGAACCAAATATAAGAAAAGCAAACAACTCATTGTTAGGAAGTCTAAACAGTCTGACAACAACAAAATAACAACAACCAACAATATGCACACACACAGTCATTGATTTACTTTTGAATATAGGAAAAAACACAAAAATACAAATTTCAGTTAAAAACTGACTGGCAGAAGTACCAGAAAACCACACAAAAACTCTTTTTCTCTTTCTGACTAGCCTAGTTTGGAAAAACCAGTAACAAAGCCTGTTTGTCAGTTTCCTTTTAGCTGCTATTATTATCCTATATTGTGGGTTGTTCTCTCCTCTCACTACTCAGACATGAAATGTAGAACAAAAAAGTGGCTTTCTTCTTTTTTCTTTTTTTACAGCTTTAACAGAAGAATGAAAGTTACACAGGATGTGTGCTGTCCCCTGAGTATTTAAGTTTTTAAAGAGGCAGAACTTCACATCTCTAAATTGCCCTCAGGGATCTTAATTTGGCATTGAAAACCCCTACACAATGAGATTTTGATGCTTTTACTGTTGATGAACTTTAAAAATATATCTTTCAATTTTGTACCTAAGGCCTCTGATTTCTTTTCCTTCTTTGTGCAAATTATGTTTACCTAATGGCCTTCAAACTAGTTCTCACACACATTTAGAAATCAGGCTCAGACTCAGGCCTTGGCGAAGAAGGCAGAGAGCACTCTGGGGAGAGAGGGTGCTCCTCACCAGGGGCCTGGGCAACCATGCCTGCAGTTCCTGTGGCTGGTACCTGGAGGCTCTGGGGTTCTTCCCAGGGGTTGGCGGCCATGTTGAGCTGGAGGTCAGAGGGAGGGTACCACCTTCCAGTGCATGCACCACTGTGGGCACTAGGTGAGGGGACTCACAAATGCTTATATACTTCATTCCCTTGAGCACGAGCTCTGTAGAAGTCATCTTAGTCTACTCATTCTGCTAAATAAGCAAAATACCATAGATTGAGTGGCTTAAACAACAGAAAATTTATTTTCTCATTTTCTCACAGTTCTAGAGGTTGGAAATCTGAGATCAAGATGCCAGCAAAGTTGGTTTCTGGTGAGGGCTCTCTTCCTGGCTTGCAGACAGCCACTTTCTCACTGTGTCCTCACACAGCAGGGGTTGGGGAGGGGCAAATCTCTTCCTCTTCTTATAAGGACACGAATCCCATCATGAGGGCTCCACTCTCATGATGTCATTCAAACCTAATCACCTCCCAAAGGCCACACCTCCAAATACTATCCCATTGGGGATTAGGGCTTCCATGTACAAATTTGGAGAGACACAAATATTCAGTCCATAATGGACGTGTTGATCTGGGGAAGGGGGTAGGGAGGGATCAGAGCTCCTGGGGGCTGGAAATTCTCACTCCATAGAACAACAATTTGCTCCTCGTCTCCATCTCCCAGCTCCCAGTTGTTGTTCAGGTTCTTAGGACAGACCTAAGGGCCTCAAGCTTGCCCATCCCTCCTCTTGCCCAGAACTTCTATCCTTGAGCCTCTTCATAGCGTCACAGGCCAGCTACCCAGGAGCCTCAAGGAGTCTCCTGGGAGGCTCTCTAAATTCCTTCTCACTTCCTTTAAAGACACCCTGTTGCTTGTGTGACTGTTGCAGTCTGCATTTTCCAAAGATGCCTGAAACAATATTTTCATCCCTATGCTGTTCTACACTTGTGCCACTTCACCATTAAGAGGTGGAATCTCTGACTTCCCTCTGAACCTGGGTGGACCTTTTTCACTGCCTCAACCAGTGGAGTATAAAAAAAGTGACGCTATGTGGCTTCCATGAAACTGCTCTACACTTGCATCTTAGTCTCTTGGGATGTGCTGTCATGCTCTTAGGAAACCCAAACTAGCCTATGCGGAGGGATCACCTGGAGAAGTCATGGAGAGGTGTTCTGAGTGACAACCCAGCTGAGGTTCCAGCCAATAGCCAAGCCACTCCCAGCCTTTGAGTCTTCCCAGCTGAGACTCCAGATATTGGGAAGGAGAGACAAGCTGTCTCTGCTACTTTCTGTCTAAATTCCTGACGCATTGATTCCATAGGCAGACTAAAATGGTGGTGGCTTTATATCACCATGACGGGCAAGTTTGCTATGCAGCGCTAGTGACTGAAGCAGGCGTCCTTCCCTGAGGTCAGACCTGAAGAAAAGAAGGGGAGGGGAGGTAAAGGGCCACAAAAAATGATTTCATTGTATATTGCTGAATATGTTAACTGTCCTGGTTTGAACATCACATATTGCACACAGGTATCTATGTTTGATGCTGTACCCCACAGATGTATATTACCAACTAAGTTATAATTGAAAAAAAAATCTGCAGAAAAGGCACAATCGTCTTCTAGAGAAGTAGCATTATGAGTATTTGGCTGGGACTGAGAGATTTCCTGGGACATGCAGATTTCAGTGCTAAAATCAGGAAAGTCCTGGGCAAACCGGGATGAGTTGGTTACCTTAATTGAGGGTTACATCCCTTCAGGAAGGCATGATCAGTGTAGCAGATGGGTCTTCCCAGGGGCTGGAAGATTTTAAGGTGAACAAAAATGTATTTATTTCCTCAATAGAAAATCATTTTTAAAAACTTCTTATCCCTAGTGATTGAGAATCAGGGTTGGAGATCAGGAAAGCGAAGGAATTTAAAGGTGTTTAATTAAGGGTGTTTAAGGAATTTATGTGTGGGTTGAGGGAGGTGTTGTTGCAGGACAGGAATCCTTGCATGTTGCCCATTTCTCAGGAAGTTATTACTCGCCTGAGCAGGGCTGGGACTAGTGTGAGGCAAGCGAGGCACTCACTTTGGGTGCAGAATTTAAAGGGGCACCAAAACCCTCAGAAATATTTTAATGCAACATTTAAAAAAAAATCAAATTGGCAAACTACACCCCACAGGCCAGCTTCCTGTTTTTGTCATTAAAGAACCAGGCAGGGCCAGGATTAGGGTGAGCCAGGTGAGTCAGAGGCGGGTCCTGTCTTCATTTAAAATAGTGATTTTTTTTTTCATTATGCATTCTTTTGCTCTAATTTTATTTTATTTTTTCTTGGGTAGTGCTTGATTTATTTGTATTTAAAAAAACCAGTTCTTTTATATAAAACAAGCTGATTTTTGTTTTTGAGGCTTGAAAACACTCCTTAAAAAACTAAAGTTAAAGCATGGATTACATGGACTTGTTTCTCCCAGAAGAACTTCAGTTAACGGATATGCCACAACAGAGATATCTGATGCGCACCAAGAGGGCACTAGACAATGAGGGGGACCACAGGGCTGGCTCATTGTAGCTCCCAACTCAGCAGACACTGACCGTAGGTGGCAGGCAGAGTGCACAATGTGTAGAAAATTCACTTGCATGTTCTGATACCAACAAAATTCAACTGCAAAGTAAATCCTGCATCGTCTCTAAACCACGATGTTGAGTTGTAAAGCTCTGGGTGACCAATGAAAGTTTCCTGGACAATCGCCATGTAAATGTTACATCCCCTCAGTGCCTACAAGGATTCCTGCCTCCACGGTAGCCATGGGCACCACAGTGGCCTCAGAGCAGAAGGCGCAGGAGTCCAAGAAGGCATTGCACAGCCTAAGCCCCGAGGACCAGAGGCCACTGCCTTTAACCAAGTCTCGGTGCCAAAAAGGGCCCTTCCCCATCTGCCACAGAGAGGCAGCTGGCAGAAAGCTGCTGAAAGCATGGGCACTGTTGTTTGGGTGCACCCCCGACTAGGATCCAGCTCCTGGAAGGTAGTGTTGTGGGAAACGTACAGGTTCCACTGGCTAAATCCAGGTTCTTGGTGTCTTGAACAAAGAATTAGATGAGACATGCTAGACGTGAAAAGCAAAGGACAGTTTATTTAGTAAAGAGAGAGTATACTCCAGAGAGGATGGAGTAGGCTCCAGTGATAGAGTGGCTCAAGAGCTCCTACAGTTACGTTCCCAGGGGTTTAAGTCTTCCCAGCTGGATTTGTGTCGTTTGGTCATTGGTTGAGCCCTGGTAGTCTCTGTTGATTGGCACCTTAGCTGATGGGAGCTCGTTGGTCCAACCAAATGGTGCCCTACATGGGGGTGGAGCTCCCTATCTGTCTTTATTTCCTGTGGCTGTGCATGCCTGCATCCTCAGGGAACTGGCAGTACTGGCTGTCCTACTCACAAACAACCAGGTTTCCTCTTCCTGCTCTTTCCCTATCTAACTTTCCCACAACAGTAGGTGTGGGGAAGTCTTGTCCCCAGTACTGGGTTTTGCGCATCATCAGTCCCCAAGAAGTTTTGGAACCAAAACTCCTAATGCAACTCTTTGAGTGCTTATTGATGCACACAAATCAAGAAAAGGAAATTTAAAATGCACATGTTGTGTTATCTTTTAGAACCGTGATTAAAAATGAAGAGCAGGAGCTCCCATATAAAAGATGATTTATTTAGATGTTGGAATCATGTAGTGATTGAACAAGACTGGACATTAAAAGCTCCAGGCTTCAGGGCTGAGCTGCAGAGCATCCATTGCAGAGGCCTCGCCTGGATTTCCACACGCAACAGGGAACAGCTTGGTCAGTTTGCACGTTGGCCATTGTGCTTTGAAATATTTTTCCAATCAAAGGCTGAGACTGCAGTTTTCAGAAGTCATGCTCTGGACTCTAGGGACCAGGGGGATGATCCTTTATATAAAAAGTGCTGTCCTAGGAGCTTCCCTATAGACACCTTTGGGCATTTAGTGATTCTTGGGGAAGGCAACTGCTGCCTTCTTCAGGCCTGAGGTGCAGGTACAACTGGACATTTTTGCCCAGCAATCACACGAAAAAGCCCCGTCTCAGAGTCTCGTTGAGCCTGGCTGTGATGGTAAGAACCAAATGTTTGCTAATCTAAGACTTGTTTGCAGACCACAGAAAACTGTAGTCAGGAATGCCCTACAGAATTGAACAATATTTTCCCAAAATATTTTTTGCATCACATTAAATAATTTACAAAAAGCTACAAAAACCATAGTTACCGGGACACACCTGTTCAATAAAAACATCGTTTCTTGTTAGCATACATATATACAGGGTTGTGAATACAGACTCCAATTTTCTGTCCTTTTTAATCACAAGTATTATCTATACACATGCACAGATACATGAACAGATATACTGCTTTCCACAAATGCATCAAAAGCCAGGAAACCCACTAATTTTATTTTTTAAAATACTACATAAAGATATTCATCTTAATTGCTGAGATTTTCGGCCCTGCTCCCTGAGGAAGGCCTTAGGGAATCTGATTTCTTTGGGAAAGTGGGAGGCCAAAGGATTGTTCTCATGTCGTTTAGCAAATAACTTGGCTGTATTTCAAAAACCCTACTTGCTCAGTGTAGTGGGCACTGCTGGTGTCGGTCTTGAAGCCCCTCAGACCTCCTTTACTGTTGCAGTGTGTCTCTCCCCATCTTCTGTGGGCTTTGGTTCTAATGGCCCGCACCTGCAACCCTCTGCAGAGGCCTCCCCTTGGGCTACTGGGGCCAGAAGTGCCTGAAGGCTTTTGTCCCTGGGGTGACCCTTAGCCAACCACTGACAGGTGCAGAATTATAAAAGACCGGTTTGCTTGCCTCCAGACCTATCAAACTCTAAAGAGCAGTTTTTGCCTCGGAGCTCTCTGTAGGATAATCACCTGAGTCTGGGACATCACCTAAGCTCACACCCTTGCTTGGCTCCTTTCCCCACTCTCTCTGGGGAGCACCTCCAGGGAGCACCTCCTTCATAAATCATTCACACCTAAATCCTCAGCTCAGAGGCTGCTTCTGGAAGAAGCCCACTACTCAGTAAAATGTCAGGGCCCAAACTTAAGAGCCCTGTCGAATTCTTTTTTTTTTTTTTTCAGGCTTTGCCTGTAAAATCAGGTTTCCCTAGCAACCATACTCATCACCATGGCAACTATGATTTATGGTTACCAAGGCAAACCCGACTTTCTGTAAAGAGAGATCAGCACTCATCTTTTATCTTGGTGTCTTTTTTTCTCAGTTCCACTTTTTCTCTCCATGGCAGTTGTGTGGGGGCTGTAGAGTTCTTCATTTCTCCTAAAATGGTTGCTTTTAATAAAACTTGCATGAAGCAAATCAGGCGTGTGATCAGAGATGCTGCTGCTTGGCTGCCTCCTGGATTGCTCAGGAGGCTGAGCTCCATGTGCCCAGGCCAGATGCCAAGGGGCAGAGCATCCACGGATGCTGTGGATCTGTAGAGTGAGGCCAAGATGTAAAATGGAACCAGTGTCACCCCCAGGGCCAATTGCTCTGACCATCTCTCTCCCCCAAAGTGCCCAGGAAAGGGGGTGGCAGAGGGCTGGGGTAGTTCTAACACTTCAACATATGAAGATTCACCATAATTTCAAAATGATGTTTCAATGAGGGTGGTAGCTTTTTCTCTAACACACACACACGTATATATACATTTAAGTCAAAAAGACATAAAAACCAGCTAGCTCTTCGCAAAAGGCTTTGTTCTCCTTGGTGTTAACTGTTTTTGTTTTCTTCCGAATGTCTCCCCTTCTTCAGGGCTGACATTGTGTGATCTCCTGCCAGCTCAGGCCACCTTGGCTGGTGGGGAGGCCCCGTGGGTGGGCAGGTGCCCTCTTGCCATTCTGTCCTGCTGCCTACTGGCTTCACTGGAGAGCAGTGTGGGGGTTAGGGCTGAGAAAACGGAGGCACCTTGCTGGCTTTATTTTTTTAAAAAAGCAACTCAAAACACAAAACCCTCTATTATTCTAAAAAGTGTTTCTTTTTCCTGTTCTACTCTCTGTTTCCATGGAAATGGAGCTAGTCACCAGCCAGTAGGTCAATGGCTTCAGTGGTTGGATATTGTTCTTTGTTCTCTTCTCCATGGAAGAAAAACACCTTGATTTCTATTTGTCCTCTTTGTTATTAGACAAGGTACTGTAATTGTGATGCCTCCCAGGTCAGACACTGAGTCATGACTGGGACCAAGCAGAGAGGAATGCACATGCTTTTGGAAGAAAGACCCTCTTCTTCCTCATTGCCAGCAAGCCTGTGAATCAATGCATCTGGGGGAGGAGACAGGGCTGTGGGGCGCAGTTGATGCAGCCCTCCTCATTTCCAAGTGCAGCCTGGAAACCTGGAGACTCAGTAATGGAGTGCTCCCCAGGTTCACATCATGCCTTGGCTGTTTAGGGGGTAGTTCCCTCAGGGCAGGTCCATATAAGCAGAATAGATTTGTGCTGGTGTAGTGGACCCTACTGGCACCCCACCAGACCCCTCCATTTTTTTCAAACAATGCTGTGTGCCCATCCTTCAGCTTCTGCAGGCTTTGTTGCTAATGGGTGGCACTTTTGACCTCCCGAGGATTGTCCCTGGATACAAACATCACCTCATCTGTACAGAGTTGGTAGCAGTGGCATGCTGGTAAATGTTTAACAACTGGATCTCCAGAAAAAAAAGCCCCTGATGTCCTGGTTTGTAGCACTGACCATTTTCCATGGTATAAATATGTTCACTGTGGCTGATTTCAAGCTACCAATGTGACTTTACTGAATTCAGAGCTGGGAATAATCACCTCTGGAGAGCCAGTTCAAACTGGCTCCAGCACACTGCTGGTTGGAAGTGTTTGGGATTTACATTCCCACCCCTGTCCACTGCTGGGCAGCCAGTGACAGACTGAAGTGGGACTATGTGACCCAGCTCTCCTGTCTCTAGGTGGAGCAAATTCTGAAGTGTAATTTACACTCCAGACCTCCTTTGGGGATCAGGCTGAGTCTGGAACTTCGCATGAAATTATACCCTTGCCTGGTTTCCTCCCCTTTTCTCATCCTGTTTCCTCTACTCCCTTACTGGCTTCTTTTGGGAGCACTCCCTTAATAAATTACATGCCCACAAGTCCTCATCTCCGGTCTGTTTCTAAGAGAAACTGATCTGAGACAGCTGGTTACATGTTGTGCTGCTGAGGGCACAGAGAGACCCTGCTTTTAAAAGTTTTGCTTAAAAGGTGGACAGTGACGGAGAGGTTACTTTTGGGACTTATATTTACTGAAGTTTTAGGTTTCTGTGGATTAGTAATTGGAGGATATAAAGTAAAACAAATAGTTTTAATCCTTCCTTGATAATTCTCTGAGTAAATCCTGTCATATTTTTTAAAAATTTGCATTTTTTCTAACTTTATTTATTGAGATACAGTGGATAAATAAAAATCATATATATTTAAGGTGTACAATGTGATGTTTTGATGTAAGTATACATTGTGAAATAATTACCACTATCAAGCTAATTAACATATCTTTCACCTCACATAGTTTTTTTTGTGTGTGGTGAGAACAGTTAAGATCTACAGTATTGTTAACTATAATCACCATGCTGTACATTAGATCTCCAGAATTTATCCTGCAGATTGGAAACTTTGTACGCTTGGACCGACATCTTCCCTTTTGCCTTATTGCCCTCCCTCCTGCCTCTGGTACCACCATTCTATCTTCTGCTTCTATGAGTCTGACTATTTTTAGATTCCACAAATAAGTGAGATCATGCAGTAATTTGTCTTTCTGAGCCTGGCTTATTTCACGTAGCATAATGTGCTCCAGGTTCATCCATGTTGTTGCAAACAACAGCTTCCTTCTTTTTAAAGCTGAATAATTTTCCATTGTGTGGAACAATTTTCCATTGTATATACATATACATACACACACATGACTACACACACACACATGCGCGTGCGCGCGCCACATTTTCACATTTTCTGTATCCATTCATTAACTGATGAACATTTAGGTTGATTTCATACCTTGGTTATTGTGAATAGTGCTGCAGTGAACATAAGAGTGCAGGTATCTCTTTGACATACTGATTTCATTTCCTTTGGGAATATACCCAGTACTGGGATGGCTGGATCATGTGGCAGTTCTATCTGTAATTGTTTGAGGATCCTCCACACTGTTTTCCACAATGGCTGTGCCCATTTACAGTCCCACCACCAGTGTAGGAGGGGTCCATTTTGTTCACATCCTCGCCAGCATTTGTCATGTTTTAACATTTTTTTTTTCCTTTTTGTCTTTTTCCGTGTCCGGCAACGGATCACAACCCTCAGTGTCGCGCCCGTACCGGACCGGGACCGGCAACAGGATCGCAACCCTCGGTGTTGCGGCCGCACCTCGCTCAGCCAGTGAGCGGGAACCGGTCTGTATGTGGGATCCGAACCCTCGGCGGGAGCACCACCACACTTCCCAAGCGGCGCACTACAGCAGTGCGCCACCGGGCCGGCCCATGTTTTAACTTTTTGATGGTAGCATTCTAACAGGTATGAGGTGATATCGCATTGTGGTTTTTATTTGCATTTCCCTGATGATTAGTGATATTGAGCATTTTTTGAGCATTTTTTCATATACCTGTTGGCCATTTGTATGTTTTCTTTGAGAAGTATTTACCCAGGTCCTTTGCCCATTTTTTAATCAGGTTGTTTTCTTGCTATTGAGTTGTTTGAGTCTCTTATATATTTTGGATATTAACCTCTTATCAGATGTAATATTTTCTCCCATTTCACAAGTTGTCTCTTCACTGTCGATTGTCTCCTTTCCTGTGCAGAAGATTTTTAGTTTGATAGAATCTCATTTGCGATTTTTGCTTTTGTTGCCTGTGCTTTTAGGGTCATATCCAAAAAATCATTGCCAAGACCGATGTCAAGAAGCTTTTCCTCTATGTTTTCTTTCTAGTAGCTTTACAGTTTCAGGTCTTACGTTTAAGTCTGTAATCTGTTTTGAGTCGATTTTTGAGATAAGCATGTGGATATCCAGTTTTCCCAACATCATTTATTGAAGAGAGTGTGTATGGGTTTATTTCTGGACTTTCTATTCTGTTCCATTGGTTTATATGTCTGTTTTTATGCCAGTACCACACTTTTTAAAAAATAATTAATTAATTTACTATTATTATTATTTTTTACATTCTAAGATGCTGTCGTGGAGCAGTGGGGAGAGGGGGAGAGAGGGTAAAGAGGAGGCAGATAGGGTGAGAGTAGAAGGAGGAAGGAGGGAGGGTGGGGCATGATTGAGGCCCATGGCATCCCTCTCATTCTGGCAGGGGAGCTCAGAGGGCTTCTGGTGATCGGTGGTCAGTGCTGGGCTGGATGCTGATGTTGGTGGGGCGTGGATGAGGCCCTCAGCACCCCCCACCCTGGCTTGGGAGCCTGGGGGGCTTTTGGTCCTTCTAGATTTTATAGGTGTTCTTCTAGGTTTTAAAGATGTTAGACCTTTACTGGTTAATATCAGAACTTTGTCTCTGATCTGTGGGTTTTTTGTTGTTTCTTTCAGTTCTGTGTTGGATTATTCACTATCCCCACCACTTAAACTCTACACTAGAACTAATTTGCTGGCCTTTGGTCACTTCTAAAATGGGGGAACTTCGTGTGGGGACCAGCCCTTGAACCCTGCAGTTGAGCTAAATTGCTGCTTTGCTGCTCATTCTCTGGGGAAGACTGTTCGTGCTGCTCAGGGTTTAATTGTGGACCTTGTAAGCACTTCAGGGGCCAGTACACCTGGGTTGTGTGGAAACTCTAGTCTGGGCCTGAGACTTTTCAGCAAACTGCACCCCCTGCAGTTCTATATTCCTGACCAGTCTCCACTGAGTGCTCCTGTGCTGATGGGAGGGTGGATCAGCTGTCCATGCTGTGCTCTAATGTTCTCCCAGTGGGCCAATCTCCCCCACTTCCCAAACACTTCCCATGGGGCAGGCCATGCACTGTTCCCTTGTCATGATGCACCAGCCTCTGAGTAGCTCCTTTTTTCAGTTGTTTGTGGTCCCTCGCTCCTATGTGGGTCCACAGGAACCCTGTTAGTGGTCCTGCTGGCCTGGGGGTCGCCAAGGCTCTCTTCTCACCTGCCTCCTCCAAGCAACTTCATATGAAGGGCACAGCAGCAACTTTTGCCAGCTCCTGCTCCCTGTGCTCACCAGGGCCAAACTTGAAATGGTTGGGGCTCAAAATGGTCAGAGCAATCCTTTCTTTCTCTCATCGTGGTTTCTCCTGCCTTTGTGAACTCTGTAGGTCTCTGTTCCTTTTCCCCTGAGCTCTAGTGGCCCTAGCTTGGCAGTCATTACTTTTTAATGGTTGTAAATTGGTTGATTGTGGGAGAAGGTGATGCTGGCGACCATCTATTCCACCATCTTGATCCTACACCACTACCACACTGTTCTGATTACTGTAACTTTGTAATATATATTGAAATTAGGAAGTATGATGGCTCCAGCTTTGTTCTTTTTGCTCAAGAATGTTTGGCTATGTGGGGTCTTTTATGGTTCCATATGAATTTTAGGATTGTTTTTTCCATTTCTGTGAAAACTGACATTGGAATTTTGATATTTCAATTGCATTGAATCTGTAGATTGCTTTGGGTAAACCCTGCCATCTTAAAAAAGGCATAGTGTAGACAAAGGACTAATGTGTAGTAGGTTAGGGAGCTATATGTGAAGAGGAACATTTATTTGAAAGAAAGGGGCTTAGATAGAATGATAAAGCAATAATAATAATTATCATTTACTGAAAGCTTACTATATGCCATGCACATGCTTAGTGCTCTATTGACATTATTCAGTAATATGCTTCCCAGACAAGTATTTGTTGTGCACTTACTATGTACCAGGTACTGTTCTAAGCCCTGGCAATAACGGCAGTAAATGAAACAAAGTTCCTGCTCTCCTGGAGGACATGTTTTAGTTTGCAGGAGATAGGCAACAAACAAACATGTTTGTAATATATTAAATGACACAAAGAAAAATAAAGCAGGTAACAGAATGGAGTGGGGTTAGATGTATATTAGTTTCCTAGGGCTCCTGTAACAGATTGCCACAAACTGCTTGGCTTAAAACAATAGGAATTTATTGTCTCGCTGTTCTGGAAGCTAGAAGTCTGAAATCAATGTACCGTATTGGCAGGGCTATACTTTCGCTGAAACCTCTAGAGGAAAACCTGCTTCATGCTTTTCTCTTAGCTTCTCTTGTTGCCAGCAATCCTCATGTTCCTTGGCTTGTAGATGCATCACTATGATCTCTGCTTCTTTTGTCTCATGACATTCTTCCCTGTCTGTCTCTGTGTCTCTTTTCATAAAGACACCAGTCATATTGGATTAGGACCCACCCTGATAGCATATAACCTCATCTTAACTTGATTACATCTGCAAGACCTCATTTCCAAATAAGGTCATATTTACAGGTACTTGAGGGTTAGGATTTCAATATATCTTTTTTGAGGGACACAACTCAACCCATAATGAGGTGTTATCTTCATATAGGTGGATGTCTTCTCTGATAAGGTGACATTTAAGCAGAAACATGGATGGAGTGAAAGAGTGATCAGAGTGAGCCATGTAGCTATCAAGAGGAACAGTAAACGCAGAGGTCCTGAGGCAAGAGCAAGTTTGGTAGAGTCCAGGAAAATCAAGGAAGCTGTTGTTTCTAGGGAAGAACGAGCAAGAGGAGAGTGTTATAAGACATGGTCAGAAAGATAGCAGAGGGCCATATTGTGGAGAATCTGATAGAGACCATGGGGGACTTTGGCTTTGACTCAGAGTAAGATGAAAGCCTCTGAGCAAAGGAGGGATGTGATCTTACTCAAGTTTTTAAAAGATGCTTCTGGCTGTTGTGTAAAAGTGAGAGACAAGGAAGCCAATGAGGAGGCTATGGAAAAAATCTAGGTGAGAGGTGATGCTGGCTTGGACCAAACTGGTAGCTGGGAAGGTGGTGAAGAGTAGCTGAATTCTGGTCATTAAATCCTCTCTAATTTAATCTATCTTCTCATTTATTCCTCTCAGCAACACAATGAGGTAAGCACTTGTGATGCCCACAACTATATAAAAAAGTAAACCAAGGCTCAGGGAGTTTAGCAAGCTCTCCCAGAGTCACATATTTACAGGTAGGAGGTAGAGTGAGGCTTGCTACTAGTTCTGTCCAGCATTGGCACCAGTGACCTTAACAACCACACTAGAGGTTTCACATCCCCTTTGATTTCACCTTGCCTGGCCATGTAAGACCAGCCCGAAAGCATGAATCCTATTTTTCGGGAAGGCTCATCTCACTAAGACCATGAGGCAGAGATCGATGCAACAGCAGGAGGTTTTTATTTCCAGCAAGCTGGGGTCGCCCCACATTCAAGACATAAGCAACCCTGAATTCACAATGCAAGCAGCTTTTATACAGTTTTTTGAACAGATAGGATCAACTGTTAGTTATCTGTGGCGCTTTTAGATTTACAGGTGGGCTTCAGCTGGTGCCTTTTGGGTTTACAAGGGAGTTTTAGCAGGCTGGCACCCCTTTAGC